>NC_063376.1:3070742-3078643 GCF_021869965.1 Rhincodon typus
TATCATAACTTTGTAAACTTCTTTCATATCTTTGTAAACTTCTATCAGGTCATCCCTCAACCTTTCAATTTCGAGAGAGAAATCATCACCGAGATTAGATCTCATTTCCAGATTTATGTATTGAATTTACTGACGTGGAGTTTGAACCTGTGTATCCCTGGGAAGCCACCAAAATCATCTCCCTTCCCAACGGCACCTTCCCATGTATCCCATCACCTCCTCCCCACCTACCATCCAAGGGCCTAAACAGTCTTTCCAGGTGAAGCAGCACTTCACTTGTACCTCCTCCAATCTTGTGTATTGTATTTGCTGCACCCAACATGGCCTACTCTATGTTGGAGAAACCAAACTCAGACTGGGTGACCCCTTTGTGGAACACCTCCGGGCTGTGCACAAGCAGAACTCCAACCTTCCCACATTTCAACACAGTGCCCTGCTCGCATTCCCACTTCTATATCCTCAGCATGCTGCAGCGTTCGAGTGAATCTCAACGCAAACTGGAGGAACAACATCTCGTCTTCAGACCAGGCGCTTTACAACCTTCCGGACTTAATATTGAGTTCAGCACCTTCAGATTATGAACCCACTCCCGCTCCTCGCCTTTCTTTGAGCTTTACTTGTTACATTCTGTGTCACCGTGTCCTCTCTCTCCTCTCCCCACCCCAGAGGGACTGTCTGCTCTTCCCAGTCTGCCAGTTAGACACACCGTTGTCCTGCCATTCTCACATTCCGATCACTTAATCTGAACTATCCTTTCTCCCCCAACATCCCGTACCCCCTCCCCCAAAACTACAGCATAAATGCTGCCCCCACCCCAACACTTCACATCAGCTCTGATGAAGAGTCAACTAGACTCGAAACGTTAGCTTGCTCTCTCTCCACGGATGCTGTCTGATCCGCTGTGATCTCCAGCAATTTTTGTTTCCAACTGAGGCTGGGCCTGTGGATTACAAACCCAATACCAAAACCACAATCCACCCCATCCCGCTGATCACGCTCCCACAACCCATAAAATAGGACTACAAGTGAAAGATGGACTAGGGTTAGGCCACACTTTGAGCACTGCGTTCAATTCTGGTCGCCACATTACAGGAAGGATGTGGAGACGTTTAAGAGGGTGCAGAAGAGGTTTATCAGGATGCTGCCTGGATTAGAGAGTGTGAGCTATAAGGAGAGGCTAGAAAATCTCAGGTTGTTTTCTCTGGGGCGGCGGAGGCTGAGGGGAGACTCGATAGGAGTCTATAAAATTATGAGGTACATAGATAGGGTTGACGGTCAGAATTTTTTTCCCAGAGTTGAAATGTTTAATAATAAGGGGCATGCATTTAAGGTGAGAGGGGGAAAGTTCAAAGGAGATGAGTGGGTACAATTCCAATGTTTAAAAGATATTTGGATAAGTACATGAATAGGAACATTTTGGAGGGAATTGGGCCAGGAGCAGGCAGGTGGAACTAGCTTAGTTTGGGATTATGTTCGGCATGGACTTGTTGGGCCGAAGGGTCTGTTTCCACGCTGTATGGCTCTATGAAATGTGTGGGGCAGGTTTTTTACACAGAGAGTGGTAGGAGTCAGGAACGCACTGCCAGTGATGGTGGTGGAGGCAGATACGATAGGGGCATTTAAGGGGCTTTTAGATAAAAGCACATGCATATGCAAGGAATGGAGGGATATGGACCAATGGCAGGCAGAAGGGATTAGTTTAATTTGGCCTCATGTTCGGAACGACATGGTGGGCCGAAGGGGCCCGTTCCTGTGCTGTACTGTTCTGCGTTCTAATGCGGAATATTTTCTTAACTAACCAGTTCAGAGCTACTATGACACACTTCAGGGGCAGGTGGGATTTCAACGTGGGCCTCCTGGCTCACAGGAAGGGCTGCTGTGCCACCCCAGTCCCTTCCCAGCGTGCTGTGCAATGGATAACTGTGCTGGTTACAGAGATAGCAGCAGCCCCTGTGGGTCGGATTAAGCAGGGAGGGGGCACCCAATGGGAACCATCAGGCCCGTAGTATCATGCGCTGGGTGCTCTCCTGGCCAGTTGCATGGGTAGCTGGCTTACACTGTTAAGAACATGGGTTCAATTCCTGTGAGGATACACCACCAACCTCTCCCCTCACCTGAGGCGCGGTGACCCCGAGGATAAACCCCCACCAGTCATTGTCTCTCCCGTGAATGAGTCTGGTAAGTTTGCGGTGGCTTAAACTGTACGTTAATTTGCTCGCTGTCTGAATGGGATAATGTTGACTCAGTTGGCGCTGAACCAGACTGGGCAGGATTTTATATCAATACCCTGCGTTAACACCGTCTGCCAAAGACTGAACACAAACCCCAGACACACTGGAGAGAAACCATGCACGGAGTAAGGGCGTCCTGATCTTTGATTTATTAAGAACTGCTTCAAAAATACAAACACTTCCAAACGGCTTGTGCAAACAGGAATCACGGTATGTTCAACGTAGGAGAAGAGGGACATTTCTTGTCAAGAAGGGGATGTGGAATCATCAGCTTGTGGACCCGAGCCTAAGGCAAAGGTGAATTAGTTCTTTTGCGGGAAGTCCTTACGCGATTGGCTTCGATAGATCAGTACATTTCTTCCCCGGCTCATCGCGTTTTACACAGGACCCTGTGAATAGAATAGAAATTTGCACAATGTTCACAGCGTTGCCGATCAGCCTATCCTGTGCCTGCAAGGGATGTCTCTCCTAGTCACCCTCACCTTGACTGTTCCCCATCACCCTGCCAATTTCTTTGCCCCCCCACCCCATCCCCCTTTCAGATTCCCCTTCTGAAAGCTATTTTTGAATCAGCCTTGACCACACACACTCTCAGGCATTGCATTCTCATAGCCCATAGCCAGCCACTTCAGGCCTGTGGTCCCTTGATTTCAAACCTTCTAGCCTCTCCCTTTCGACACTTCCCACGTCCTTCATGATTTTGAACACTGCTGTCAAACCGGCCTTTTCTCCTCCGCATCTTCGCAGCTTTACAAAACCTTAGTTAGCTTTAGTTTTCTGAAGAAGGGTCCCGACCCGAAACGTCAGCCTTCCTGCTCCTCTGATGCTGCCTGGCCTGCTGTGTTCATCCAGCTCCACACTGTGTGTTATCTCTGACCCCAGCATCGGCAGTTCTTACACTCTCTGATTTAGTTAGGCCGCATTTGGAGTACTGTGCGCAGCTCCATAGGAAGGATGTGAAGGCTTTGGAGAGGGTGAGGAAGCAGTTGACTGGGAACCTGTCTGGATTGGAGTGCATAAGGAGATTTGGACAAATTTAAGATAACAAGGTGTAGAGCTGGATGAACACAGGCCAAGCAGCATCAGAGGAGCAGGAAGGCTGACATTTCGGGTCTAGACCCTTCTTCAGAAATGGGGGTGGGGAAGGGGATTCTGAAATAAATAGGGAGAGAGGGGGAGGCGGATAGAAGATGGATAGAGGAGAAGATAGGTGGAGAGGAGACAGACAGGTCAAAGAGGCGGGGATGGAGCCAGTAAAGGTGAGTGTAGGTGGGGAGTTAGGGAGGAGATAGGTCAGTCCAGGGAGGACGGACAGGTCAAGCGGGCGGGATGAGGTTAGTAGGTAGGAAATGGGGGTGGTACTTGAGGAGGGGATAGGTGGGAGGAAGAACAGGTTAGGGAGGCGGGGACGAGCCGGGCTGGTTTTGGGATGCGGTAGGGGGAGGGGAGATTTTGAAGCTTGTGAAATCCACATTGATACCATTGGGCTGCAGGGTTCCCAAGCGGAATATGAGTTGCTGTTCCTGCACCTTCGGGTGGCATCGTTGTGGCACTGCAGGAGGCCCAGGATGGACATGTCGTCTGAGGAATGGGACAGGGAGTTGAAATGGTTCGCGACTGGGAGGTGCAGTTGTTTATTGCGAACCGAGCGTAGGTGTTCCGCAAAGCGGTCCCCGAGCCTCCGCTTGGTTTCCCCGATGTAGAGGAGGCCACAACGGGAACAGCGGATACAGTATACCGCATTAGCAGATGTGCAGGTGAACATCTGCTTGATGTGGACAAATTTAGATTGTTTTCATTATAATGTCACTGGCTGAGGGGCTGCCTGATAGAAGTAAATAAAATTATGAGTGGTGTGGATAGGGTGTTTAACCAGGTAAATTCGCCACAATTTTACCAGACTCATTCAAGACAGTAAAAACCGAAAGAACTGCGGATGCTGTAAATCAGGAACAAAACCAGAAGTTGCTGGAAAAGCTCAGCTGGTCTGGCAGCATCTGTGAAGGAAAAAACAGAGTTAACGCTTCAGGTCCAGTGACCCTTCCTCAGAACTGTGGGTCTGGGCGGGATGCTCTTCAGAAGGGGGCAGCATGGACTCTGTGGGCCAAACAGCCTGCTTCCATACCGCAGGGATTCAGTGGTACACTGAGATTAGCTTTCAGTTCCGGGATTTGCGAATTGAATTGAACTGAGGCCTCTGCCGGCTGCTCTCGTGGGATTTGAATGTGTGGACTGAGAGCAGCGGTCTGGGTCGCTAGTCCAGCAATATCACCACGGCATCACAGAGGCTACTGTGGAGCCACCCAGAGGGCCAGGCGTGGGCCTTGAGCGAGGAACCGCGCAAAGTGTGCTGACTCTTTGGTCAACGCTGCCTTGTCAAATGCCTAAAACCCACCGAACTCCTCTTCCCACATGTTCCACAGATGCAACCGAAGAGACCGTTGATCATCTGAAGCAGACAGAGTACCAGCTCAATGCCGCTGAATCCTATCAGTAAGGCGAAGAGGACCACGTTGAAGACGATGATGTCTTTCGGTTGCTTGCACTCTCTGTCCCAGATCTCGGGATGGAAGAGATAACTTCTATCGCTGTGGGACGTAGAAATAGCACTTTAGATTAAGCTTATTGTCGTGGACCAGAACAGACCCCCTCAAAATATTTTAAGAAGGTAGCTTAGACCCTAACTATTTTTCTTATTTTTAAGGCACGTGTGAAGAGCTGTGTTCAAGATGCAATTTGATTAGTCAAACTACTCAACGTTAAGCGAAGCGCCATAGTAAAAATACAAAAAGGAATTTAGAATAACTTAACTCTATTGGAAATAGTAACAGGATAATAGATATGTTACCCGTTACTAACTGAACATCCAACAAACACACCCCTTTGGCAAAAAGGCAAATTCAGAAAAACAGGTAATCCAGCAGCAGCGAGGAACCCCAGTTTCTAGCTGTAACTGAGAGAGGAGAAAAGACAGCTTTTTCTTCTTCAAGCCCACACTAGCTTAAAGCTAAACCTAAAAACTAAAACAAAACTAGAAACCTCAGTGTGTGAGAGATGGCCACACCCAGTGTGGCTGCTTCTATTGTTCCAACTTTTTATTTAAAATAAACCCCAAGGTCTCACAAGCTCTAGTGATTTTTGATAACTGGTGGGCATATCTGCCTTACAACCTCTCTTCAAAAACAATAAACAGGACAAAATAACCATCACAGTATGAAACTCTTCCTCATAGCGTGCGTCAAAGTCCAGAAAATGAGGACGATTACAGCACAGGAAGGTGCTTAGTGCTGGTAATGCTCGACACAGACCTATCCCCACAAACCCTCACTCTGTCTGCCTTGCCTTTGATTCGGTCTCCCTCACCTAAGTGGGTTATTTTTCTAGAAAATCTCAGCAGGACCTGACAGCATCTATGGAGAGAGGGAACAGAGTTAGAACAAGCTCAGAGCTGAAGAAGGTTCACTGGACCCAAAACGTTAACTCTGTTCCAACCCCATCTCTCCACAGATGCTGCCAAACCTGCTGAGTTTCTCCAGCAATTTCTGTTTCTGTTTCTGGTTTCCAGTTTTAGAGTCATACAGCATGGAAGCAGACCCTTCAGCCCAACTCGTCCATGCTGACCAGATATTCTAAATAAATCTAGTCCCATTTGCCAGCATTTGGCCCATGTCCCTCTAAACCCTTCCTATCCATGTCCCCATCCAGATGCCTCTTAAATGTTGTAATTGTACCAGCCTCCACCACTTCCTCTGGCAGCTCGTTCCATACACACACCACCCTCTGTGTGAAAAATTTGTCCCTCACATTCCCTTTTAAATCTTTCCCCTCTCACCTTAAACCTATGCCCCTCTAGTTTTGGCCTCCGCTACCCTGGGGAAAAGATCTTGGCTATTCACCCTATCCATGCCCTTCATGATTTTATAAACATCTATAACGTCACCCCTCAGCCCCTGACGCTCCAGGGAAAATAACCCCAGCCTATTCAGCCTCTCCCTGTAGCTCAAACCCTCCAACTCTCGTAACATCCTTGTAATTCATTTCTGAACCCTTTCCAGTTTAACAACATCCTTCCCTAGCAAGTTCTTTTTTTTGTTTACTGTCAGGGACTGGCCCAGTTGTCAGCAAATGGCATACCAGGATTATTCCACCATTCTGGAACTGGATTAAAATCTGGAGTTTGAGTGTCAAATGAAACCATTGATGGGGAAGAGATATCCATCTGGTTCACTAATGTCCTTTAGGGAAGGAAATCCACTTTCCTTACCCTGGTGTGGCCTACATGTGACTCCAGACCCACTGGTTCACGATTGTGGGGAGTTTGGTACGGGTAATAAATACAGACCCAGCCACTGATGCCCACATACCGTGACTAGGACTTTGATCAAGACTGTTAGATCTGCTCAGATGTTTCCTCTCAAAGGGCCAGATCTCCAGCCATCTGTGTAAAACAGACGTTCCAATCCAAATCTGGGGGTTCAGGAGAGTTGGGGGAGCAAGTGGGACTAGCTCCCACAGGGAATGGCTGAAGAGAAGAGTTTGATTTATTATTATCACCATGTGCGTCTAGTTACGGTGAAAAGTTTTGTTGTGCGTGCAGACCATTCAGTACATAATGCATGGAACAGAGCGAGGAATACAATGTTAGAGAAGGTGCACAAAGAGCGAGACCAACATTAAATTTAAAATTTGACAGGTCGGTTCAGATTTCTGATAACAGCGGGGAAGAAGCTGCTCTTGAATCTGTTGGTCTGTGTATTTTGTATCTTCTGCCCAATGGAAGAGATTATGACCAGGGTTGGAGGGGCTTTTGATGATGTTTGCTGCCTTCCTGAGGCAGAGGGAGGTGTAGATGGAGTCAATGGATGGAAGGCTGGTTTATATGATGGACTGGGCTGTGTTCACACCTCTCTGTAGTTTCTTACAGTCCTGGGTAGAGCATTTGCTGTGCCCAGCTGTGATGCATCTCGATGGGATGGTTTCTATGGTGCATCTATAAAAATTGGTAGGAGTCCTTATGGACATGCCAGATGAAGGGGGGGATCATGGATAATGACAAGAAGGTCAAGCAATGGAAGTATTTGACCACAGAATCCCTGCAATGTGAAAAGAGGCTATTTGGCCTATCGACCCTCCAAAGAACAGCTTACCCTATCCCTGTAACCCTGCATTTCCCATGGCTAATCCACCCTAACCTGCACATCCCTTGGCACTGTGGAACAATTTAGCACGGCCAATCCACCCTAACCTGCACATCCCTGGACACTATGCAACAATTTAGCACGGCCAATCCACCCTAACCTGCACATCCCTGGACACTATGCAACAATTTAGCACGGTCAATCCACCCTAACCCGCACATCCCTGGGCACTATGGGACAATTTAGCACGGCCAATCCACCCTAACCTGCACATCCCTGGGCACTACGGGACAATTGAGCACGGCCAATCCACCCTAACCCGCACATCCCTGGGCGCTATGGAACAATTTAGCACGGCCAACCCACCCTAACCTGCACATCCCTTGTCACTACGGGACAATTTAGCACGGCCAATCCACCCTAACCTGCACATCCCTGGGCACTATGGGACAATTTAGCACGGCCAATCCACCCTAACCTGCACATCCCTGGGCAATACGGGACAATTTAGCACGGCCAATCCACCCTAACC
>NC_063376.1:3078743-3082017 GCF_021869965.1 Rhincodon typus
GGCCAATCCACCCTAACCCGCACATCCCTGGATACTACGGGGCAATTTAGCACGGCCAATCCACCCTAACCCGCACATCCCTGGATACTAAGGGGCAATTTAGCATGGCCAATCCACCATAACCTACACATCGCTGAACCCTATGGGACAATTTAGCATGGCAAATCCACCGTAACCTGCACATCTTTGGACTGTGGGAGGAAACCGGAGCATCCGGAGGAAACCCACACAGACATGGGGAGAATGTGCAAACTCCACACAGATAGCCGCCCGAGGGTGGGATCGAACCTGGGACCCGTGAGGCAGCAGTGCTAACCCCTGAGCCACCGTGCCACCCAGGATGAGATGAAGAGATGGTGGGCAGTGTTAGCCTAAATTCTGGCACAGGGCTGAATGGCCTGTGCTGTAAACATGGTGAAAGACTGTTTCTTTCCTTTCGACACATCTTGGTGATTTGTCGCAAGCTCCAGATTGAGGAAGATGTAGGATGCGTCAACACCCTATAGTCAACGTCTCAGCTACTTTCTGTCTAAGCTTCTCTCTGTTTGAACGAATGCAAATTAGCTTTCAATCACTGACTCTCTTCGGAACTTTCCAATGCTTTACTCACTCACCCCCTCCTCTCCCAATCCTCCTCTTTCCTCTTCCTCCCTCCGTCTCCCCCTCGTCCTTCCCCAACCCATACTGCTTTATCTCCACCATATCCACACACTGCCCTTGTCCCAACTACAGCAGCGGGGTCTCTCCTCAAACTGTTTGTTGGATTTATTGATGATAATGTTACAGTTCCCCACGAAGACTTCCACTGCTGACCAGAGCAGGAAGGCTAATGGAACGTTTGCCCTTATTTCAAAGGGCAGTTTGGAGTATGACAGTTGGGAAGTCTGCGTGCAACTGTACAAGGCACTGGGGAGACCACATCTACAAAACTATGAGCAGTTTCAATTCCTTTATTGACAGAAAGATATCATTTCATTGCAGGCAGTTCAGAGAAGGTTCACTAGGCTGATCCCCCAGGATGGAGGGAGTGTCTTATGAGCCAAGGTTAAACAGCTTGGGACTCTACTCACTGGAGTTTAGAATAATGGGAGGTGATCTGATTGAAACATGTTAAGGGGCTTGACGGGGTCAATGCTGAGAGGATGTTTCCCCCAGATGGGAGGATCTCGTCTTAGAATAAAGGGGCATCCATTTCAGATTGAGATGAGGAGGAATTTCTTCTCTCAGAGTCTTTGGAACTCCTTGCCACATACAGCTGTAGGGGCAGAGTCTTTGTGGGTATTGAAGGCTGAGACAGAGACTCTTGATCAGTTGGGGAATCGGGCCAATGCCAGGAAAGTAAGGAGTGTTGGATCAGCCAGGATCCTTTTGAATGGTAGAGCAGCCTGGAGGGGTTAAATGTCCTACTCCTGCTCCCATTTCTTCATCGGCCGGGGCATGGAGTACAAGAGTTAGCGAGCCACATTGTGGTTGTACAAGACCCTTGTTAGGCCGCATTTGGAGTATTGTGTGCAGTTTTGGTCACCACATTACCAGAAGGATGTGGAAACTTTGGAGAGAGTGCAGAGAAGGTTCATCAGGATGTTACCCGGTCTCCAGGACATTGACTATAAGGAAAGGTTATAAAGACTAGGATTGTTTTCACTGGAAAGACGGCGACTGGGAGGAGACCTGTTAGAGGTCTATAAAATTATGAGAGGCAAAGATAAGATGGATAGTCAGAGGCTTTTTCCAGGGTTGAAGTTTCAATTACAAGAGGGCACAGGTTCAAGGTGAGAGGGGGAAAGTTTAAGGGAGATGTGCGAGGGAAGTTTTTCACGCAGAGAGAGCCTGGAATGCACTGCCAGAAAAGGCGGTGGAAGCGGGCACATTGGCAACATTTCAGAGGCATCTGGATAGTTACATGAATAGGGAGGGATTAGAGGGATACAGACCGAATAAGGGCAGAAGGTTTGTTTTTAATTTATTCAGGGTGTGATGGTCAGCACAGGCTTGGAGGGCCGAAGGGCCTGTTCCTGCGCTCTACTTCTCATTTGTCCTTTTGTTGTTCTTTGTTCTTATGGCCTTAATGATCACAGGAACTGCCTTCCCTGTTGTCTATCCCCTTTGCTAAGCATAACTGTTAACATGATGATTGCAGCTTGAGAATAAAATAAAACACATATATTGTGTTTTCTTTTTAACGGCCTCAGAATGCCCCCAAAGCACTTTACTATCGACAAATTACACTTGGGTTCTCACCCTTGAGTCTATGTGGGAATCAAGGCAGCCAATTTATGAATAGCAAGCTCCCGAAAGCAGAAGCATCATCACAAAAGTTTCAGGTTTCCCAGAATGTTAAACATGGGCCAGGACACCTCGGTCAGGTGAGGTGGGCGGGGGTCATTGTTCAGAAACAAGTCACCTCCCCTCCCCTTTGCCCTTCTTCGAAATGGGATCTTTCTCTAAGCTGGAATTTCCCATCCGCGCGTCTTACGTCAACTCCAACTTGTCTGGGTCCATGTAGAAAGGCCGCGACCAGTTCGCGTTTCCAGTCTGACACATCGGCCCATTCACCAAGCCTAGTGAAGAGACGATCAGGCAGTATGCAGAACCCAGCACTCCCACACCAGCAAACGCAATGGAGAGGAACATCTGAAAGAGCAGCGAGCGGGCAGGTTGATTAGACCGTTCGAAGATTATTGGAGATCTTCGCGCTTAGCGCTACTTTCTGACACTCGGTTTCGGCGGGGGAGACGGCGGGGAGTCGGCCAGCTGGTTTCCTGAGTTGCGGACCTCTCTGACACAGAAGTGGGTTTCTTTCGGATACATCATGTTACAATTTCCCGCAGACTGGGTTGCCCACACAATGCCTGACTCCTGGATTTCGTGTGAAGGAACCTGCACCAATGGTTGGTGCGATAGGCCGGTGCTTAAGTGTGGTGTGTAGTAGGGGGTGAGGGAGGGAGATGGGAAGGGTCGGCCAGTGTTGCCTCGCTACTGAGGCGAGGGGGGCGCGGATGGGAGGGAGATGGGACCGTGAGGGTTTGGGATGTCCTCGTCAACTTTGTACTGCGAGCAATCAACAATGCTGATCGCAGAGATCTAAGCAGTGAGCTCTCTCATTGGCTTGCATTTAGGTGACGAGGTCAGAAGCGGGGATGTTCGCTGATGATTGTACAATGTTCAGCACCATTCGTGACTCCTCAGATACTGAAGCAGTCCATGTCCAAATGCAACAAGATCTGGACAATATCCATGTTTGGGCTGACAAAGTGGCATATTATCCACTGAT
>NC_063376.1:3082517-3082742 GCF_021869965.1 Rhincodon typus
CCTTTGCCTTAAATGGAAGATTTTGCCCGCTAGCTCCAGACTCCCCTGTGGTGGGAGACACCTCCCTCAGCATCTCCACATGTCCGACCCCTTCTTCCATGATTTGGGAAGATCCCCTCTCAACCTGAAATTCCAATAGGCGTGGACCCCTCTGTCCAACCTCTCCCCCATAAAACAAACCATTCTAATCTCAGGGACTTGTGCATGAAACTCAGAAAGCCTAGC
>NC_063376.1:3082842-3085481 GCF_021869965.1 Rhincodon typus
GGGGGGGGGGGGGGGGGCAGCAGGGAATCAGGAAGGGTCATGGAATGTTGGCCCTTATTTAAGGGGGTTGGACTATAAGAGTTGGGAAAGTCTACGGCAACTGTACAGCAACAACTGGGGAGACCACATCTGGAGTTACTCTGAGCAGTTTTGGTTTACCTTATTTAATAAAGATATCATGTCATTGGAGGCAGTTCAGAGAAGGTTTACCAGGATGATCCCCGAGATGGAAGGAGCGTCTTACGAGCAAAGACTAAACAGGTTCGGACTCAGTGGAGCTTCGAAGAATGAGAGGGGATCTCACTGAAACATACGGGATTCTTAAGGGGCTTGACAGGGTCAATGCTGAGAGGATATTTCCCCTCATGGGAGAGTCTGGGACCAGAGGGCACAGTCTCAGAATAAAGGGGTGCCTTTCTCTCAGAGTCTTCGGAACTCCTTGCCACAGAGAGCTGTAGGGGCAGAGTCCCTGTGGGTATTGAAGGCTGAGGCAGATTCTTGATCGGTCAGGGAACCAAGGTAAAGGATGGGATAGGGTAGGAAAGTGAAGAATGTCGGATCAGCTATGAATAGTCTCGAGGGGCCGAATGGCCTATTTCTCGTAGTCTTAGCTCAGTCAACTTTCTCCAAACTGTTGCCAATGCAAATCCATCTCTAACTAAAAACCTGTGGAACGCACTCCAGGTCTAGTCTCACTAACACCCTGTACAGTGTAATAAGACTTTTTAAAAATTCGCTCACAGGGTACGGGCAAAATTGGACAGGCCAGTATCTATTGCCCAAGTGTCAGCCACATTGACTGTGGGTCTGGAGTCACATGTAGGCCAGACCAGGTAAGGATGGCAGTTTCCTTCCCAAAAGGGCATTAGTGAACCAGATGGGTTTTTAATGACAATGGACAGTGGTTACATGGTCATCATTAAATTCCAGATTTTTCGCCGAATTCAAATGTCACCACGGTGGGATTCGGCCATTAGCCTGCGACTGTAGATTAGCAGGCAGAGACTTTACCTCAAGCTGCCAAGTCCTGCTCCCTTCTCTCCCATTATTGAACTGAACTGAATTTAAACACTGGCCACAAGAGCAGGTCAGAGTCTGGGAATACTGCAGCGAGTAACTCCCCTCCTGACTCCCCCAAATGCTGTCCCACCATCGACAAGTCAGGAGTGTGAAGGAATATTCCCCACTTGCCCTGGATGGGGGCAGCTCCAACAACACTCAAGAAGCTCGACACTATCCAGGATAAAGCAGCCCCCGCTCGACTGGCATCACATCCACAAACATCCCACTCCCCCCACCACCGACGCTCAGTAGCAGCAGTGTGTACCATCTACAAGATGCACTGCAGAAACTCACCAAAGATCCTCAGACAGCACCTTCCAAACCCACGACCACTTCCATCCAGAAGGACAAGGGGCAGCAGATACATGGGAACACCACCCCCCTGCACATTCCCCTCCAAGCTCCCCCCCCCCGATCCTGACTTGGAAATATATCAGCCGTTCCTTCACTGGGTCAAAATTCTGGAATTCCCTCCCTAAGGGACATTGTGGGTCAACCCACAGCAGGAGGACTGCAGCAGTTCAAGAAGGCAGCTCACCCCCACCTTCTCAAGGGGGGCAACTAGGGATGGACGAATCAGAGTTGCCCACAACCCACAAATGAATAAAGGAATTAGCTTTGTTGTCACATGTACTCATGAATACAGTCAAAAAATTCGCTTGTAGCTCCATCTTAGGTACAACGGTGCCTAGGTACGGATTCTTGAGTAAAAATTACACTCCGTTGCCCTTACAGATACTGCCTTCCATATGTACAAGTGGGTGAAGTAAGATGTAATATTGTTTTTAATCTCTAGCCCAAACCACTTTCTCTTCACGTCTTATTAGTCTTTCAGTCTTCAGTGAGACTCCAAGTTGTCCAATTTGAACAAGTGTGCTTATACAAGGATAAATTGGGTTTTAGTGACTAACAGTTCGCTTGTGTATGAGCCACTAAATCATGCTCAGATTTTCTGTAGAAGGGTCCTGACCCGAAACATCAGCTTCCCTGCACCTCTGATGCTGCCTGACCCTGCTGTGTTCCTCCAGCCCCATACTGTGTGTTATCCCCAGCATCTGCAGTTCTCGCTATCTCACGATCACATTGTTGCTTTCTCTCACTTATTCCCATATTTTATCACCCTCCCACCCACCCCCCCAGAGGAACCTTGCCACCTGATGCAGGTTTCAATACATTTGAAAACATCTCACCATGTGCCGCCAGCAACTTGCATTTCAATAGCGACTCGAACGTCCCCAAGATGGCTGACTGACCGAATCTGACCCTGAGCCGTATGGGGAGATGTTAGGGGAGGATAACGAGGAGATCGAGGTGGAGGGGTGTACGGAGGGAATGTTACTTACTGGGGCTCATGTAGGAAGGAGGACCACAACCAGCCAAGTGAGGTGGTCAGAATTAGAGGCATGCTGGGACTTTGGTGGGGGATGTCAGTAATGGGGGGGGTGGCGGGGTGCAGGGGCCTGCAAGAGGTGACAGAGATAGGGAGGGGATATAGGGGGCTGGAGGAGGTGACAGAGATAGGGAGGGTGTGTAGGGGGCTGGAGGGGGTGACAGAGATAGGGAGGGGGGGTAGGGGG
>NC_063376.1:3085581-3085861 GCF_021869965.1 Rhincodon typus
GGGGGTGTAGGGGGCTGGAGGGGGTGACAGAGATAGGGAGGGAGTGTAGGGGCTGGAGGAGGTGACAGAGATAGGGAGGGAGTGTAGGGGCTGGAGGAGGTGACAGAGATGGGGGGTGTAGGGGCAGGAAGAGGGGACAGAGATAGGGAGAGGGGGTGTAGGGGCTGGAGGGGTTTACAGGGTTAGGGAGAGGGTGTAGGTGTTGGTGGAGGTGACAGAGATAGGGAGGGGGTGTAGGGGCTGGAGCAGAGACAGAGATAGGGAGAGGGGGTGTAGGGGC
>NC_063376.1:3085961-3089788 GCF_021869965.1 Rhincodon typus
AGGGGGCTGGAGGAGGTGACAGAGATAGGGAGGGGGTGTAGGGGGCTGGAGGGGGTGACAGATATAGGGAGGGGGTATAGGGGCTGGAGGGGTTTACAGAGATAGGGAGAGGGTGTAGGGGCTGGAGGAGGTGACAGAGATAGGGAGGGGGTGTAGGGGGCTGGAGGGGGTGACAGATATAGGGAGGGGGTATAGGGGCTGGAGGGGTTTACAGAGATAGGGAGGTGGTGTAGGGGGCTGGAGGAGGTGACAGAGATAGGGAGAGGGGTGTAGGGGCTGAAGCACAGGGTTCAAATGAAATAGCATGCATACCAGTGATAGTGCAATCTCACTCTCTGTCCTCCATGCCTCAGGCACATCTTATGATCAGGGGAGTGAGGTCCCAAAAGAAATTTCCCTTCACTTCGAAAGTACAACCCTCCTGATCTCCCCACTGGCCCGTACCCCTCCAGGTGTTAACTCCTTCACTATACGCTGCTCTGTTCCCCTGAGGAACTTGCGTCAGGTATGATTTGCCTGGATAGAATGCAAAACAAAATTTTTCACTGTATCTCGGTACATGCGACAGTAACAAATCAAAACTGCCCTCCAAAGTGTGCTGCCAAATCCCATCGGATATAGACCTGTCGAGTGCCCTTGCCTTCCATCATCCTGTTATTCCCCTCCCCACATTAATAGGATAAATGAAAATTGGTGGGGCAGGGAGGTGTGTTTAGAGAAAGGTACATTTTTAAATGCACTGTCATTTTGCTCCCTGATTAATTTGCAAAATTTGTTCGTGAAGCTGGGTGTGATTCTCTGGGCAATTGGAAAAGCCATTATCCCCAACTGATTTATCACGCCCTTACATTGTTTGCAATCACAGAACTAGTTTAACCAGACAGCATCATAGGGTTGGGGGGTGGGGGTCATACAACACGAAAACAGACCCTTGGGTCCAACTCATCCAAGTTCACCTGGTTTTCCAAACTCAACTAGCCCTATTTGGCCTGTGTTTGGCCCATATCCCTCCAAACCTTTCCTGTTCAGGATGTCTTTCAAACGTTGTAACTGCACCCATATCTACCACTTCCTCTGGCAGTTCCTTTTCCTTACTCGCACCACCTCGGAACCTTTTTAAATCTTTCTCCTTTCACCTTAAAAATACACCCTGTGGTTTTGAACTCCCTTACCTTAGTGGGGGGGAAAACTTTTGCTATTCACCCTATCCATGCCCCTCATGATTTTACAAACCTCTATAAGGTCACCCCTCAGCCTCTTACACTCCAGTGGGAAAGCGTCTGAACCTCTCCTTGTAACTCAAGCCCCGGTCACATCCTGGTAAACCTTTTCTGCACCCTCTCCAATTTAATAATAGCCTTCCCTATAGAATAACCGTAGTCCTTGCTGGCTCCCCGAGAGATAGAGATGAAAGAAAGCCCTCACCATGATCCCACCTCCGAAGATCCCTCCAAGGTACAACACCTCCGGCGTCAATTTGCTGGTGTCCTGAACATAATCCAGTTGAAAGTTGGGGAAAAACAGCAGGAGGTTTGCCACGATGCAGCAGAATGCTAACGGGTACAAGGAAGCCCCGATACACTTGGCGCATTTTCCCGTGCACATCTCCCCGACAGAGCTGATAGTGCGTACGCACCAAAATGAGCAGCCAGAGGCTTAAGCAACAGGGGTTTTATAGAGCCAGGACGCCACAGGGATGATAAACTGGGTGGTTACGTTTCCTGTTAAGAGATAGCTGGCTTCCAAATCAGGTCAGTGGTGAGTGGTATGGGGCACTGTGCAGGGTTTTTATTTCTCTGTCTCTCCTTCCTTATCTCTATTTGCTTTGCTTGCCTGCATTGGTGGGGAAATGACAGTTACCAGAGAGATGCATTACGTGTAAGGGTTGCAGAGCGAAAACCTTGAACCTGCAGATAAAGCGATCAATGCTCCTGGTCCCATAAACGATTAACGTGCTCTCGTGTTGAGCTCATAGCGCAGTTAGGCGGAACTCCCCCTGTACTGTACATGGAACAGTGCAGCACAGTACAGGCCCTTCGGCCCACGATGTTGTGCCGACCCATTATCCTACTAAGATCAATCTACCCTGCATACCCTACATTTTACTATCCTCCATGTGCCTCTCCAAGAGTCGCTTAAAAGTCTCTAAAGTATCTGACTCCCCCATCACCCTCTGTATAAAGAACCTACTCCTATACCTTCCTCCAATCGCCCTAAAATAATACCTCCTCGTAATTGTCATAAAAGTTCCGAGTGCACCAGAAAACACCCACATGCCCTATGACTTCTCCAGGACTCAGGAGAAAAGATGCAGCGGGGAGAAGGAACGGCTAATTTGCTCTCACAGAGGACTATCACAGATTGGACGGGCTGAATGGTCTCCTTGCGCACTGTGACCATTGAATGTGCCTCAGCTTTGGGCACTCGTGACTCCCAGTTTCTGTTTGCCTATAATAAAGACATTACAGTAAATCCCTGTGAGATCTAACTATCCCAAAGACTGACGACATCCCTGTAACTCGATGCTTGGCTCCAGCCTGACAACTCATTGTCAAATAAATCAAGTCTTTCCTCGTTCTTTGCGAGCCTAGCAGAGGGAGAGGGTCAATGGCACCGTATGACCTTGAGCGCATTAATCGCCCAAGGGTGGAGTTGCTCAAAGGGGCATTCATAGGTGACCACATATCCATTTCCCTCCACCAGTCCCCAACACAGAAATAGGCCATGTGGCCCATCTACTCCATGCTAGTGTTTCTGCTCCACCGAACTGCCCCTCCTTTACCAACGCACCCTCCTTACATTCCTCGTGTGTTTATCCAGCTGGTGCTCAAATAGACCTCACCTTGTCCACTCCGTGTGGGAGAGAGTCACACCTTCTCAGAGCATAAAGGCTTCTTCTGAGTCCCCCACTGGATTTATTCGTGACCTCATGTTGTTGGACCCTGGTTCGGGGGTATCTCTTCAGCAGCTGCCCTGTCAAAATAACTTTAAATAAACGAAAATCCCAGAAAGTGTTGGAGAAATTCAGGAGGTCTGGCAATATCAGTGCAGAGAAAACTGTCACACATTCTACCAGACCTGCTGAGTTTCTTCAGCAATTTTGATTTCTTGTTGGTTTCAGATCTCCAGCGGTGCTTGGTTTTACAATAATTTCGAAGACACCTCACCCTCAGGGCGCACCTCAACGTCCTCTTTTCTGGAGTAAATATGGAGCCTCAGGATGTTCTCAATTGGTGCAACAGTGGCTCAGTGGTTAGCGCCGCTGCCTCATAGTGCAAGGGACCCGGGTTCGATCCCACCCTCGGGCAACTGTCTGTGTGGCGTTTGCACATTCTCCCCGTGTCTGCATGGGTTTCCTCCCACAGTCCAAACATGTGCAGGTTAGGGTGGATTGGCCGTGCTAAATTGTCCCATAGTGTCCCAGGGATGTGCAGGTTAGGGTGGATTGGCCGTGCTAAATTGTCCTACAGTGCCCAGGGATGTGCGGGTTAGGGTGGATTGGCCGTGCTATAGTGTCCCAGGGATGTGCAGGTTAGGGTGGATTGGCCGTGCTATAGTGTCCCAGGGATGTGCAGGTGAATTAGCCATTGGAATTACAGGGATAGGGGGTGGTACACAAGATCTGAGGGAATTCCCCGCAGTGTGGAAGGAGGCCATTCGGCCCAGACCAACCCTCCATAGAGTGTACCACCCCCTATCCCTGTAATTCCAATGGCTAATTCACCTGCACATCCCTGGGACACTACGGGACAATTTAGCACGGCCAATCCACCCTAACCTGCACATCCCTGGGCACTATGGGACAATTTAGCACGGCCAATCCACCC
>NC_063376.1:3089798-3108824 GCF_021869965.1 Rhincodon typus
TCCCTGGGCACTATGGGACAATTTAGCACGGCCAATCCACCCTAACCTGCACATCCCTGGGCACTATGGGACAATTTAGCACGGCCAATCCACCCTAACCCACACAGTGCCCTTAGAGAGGGGAGTTCCAGGATTCTGACCCAGCAACATTGATGGAACGGCCAATATCTTTCCAAGTCGGGATGGGGAGTGGCTCGGAGGGGAACTTGCAGGGGGTCTGGTGTTCCCATGTATCTGCTGCCCTTGTCCTTAAGAGGGAAGTGGTCGTGGGTTCGGAAGATTCTTTAGTGAATTTCTGCAGTTCATCTTGTAGTTAGGATACACTGTTGTTAATGAGTAACAGAGCAAATTTCCCACGACCAAAATCACCCTGAGTCTGTTTTCTGTTTCCTTCTTCAACGAAAACTTGAGTCAGCTCTGCAGTGAGTCCCTCCAAAATGTTACTGGCTTTTTCACATTGACTGTTTGTCCTTCTGTTTTGTCAAACTCAGGAAAAAATGCAATCTTTTTCAAGGGCATAGAACTATTTTTTAAGGACCAATCTTTCACCCATTTCATGAACTGTCATCTTCAGAGTGTGGATCACGAAACACATCCTAAACTTTTAATTGCTTCGCCTTGCTGTCAAGCACAAACACCACTTCACATTATAGATCGTTTCCATCAACTGGTTCACTGGTGTTACAGCATGTCTCTGGAGCAGGTTGGGACTTAAACCCAGGTCTCCTGGTTTAGAGATAAGGACACTACCACTACACCACAAAAGCCCTGCATGAGTGCTGTAGGTATTCTCTGATCAACGTGTTCGGAGATGTTATGTAAGGTCGCAAGAGCAAGTGGGGCTTGAGCCTGGGCCTCCTGCCTCAAAGGTAGGGACAGTGCCCACGACAACACAAGGGCCAGAAGTGCGAGAGGGGACCCTGCAGGAGGTGGTGGCACCACGTACCTGCAGCCCTTGTTCATTGAGATGGAAGGGGTCGTGGGTTCGGAAGATTCTTTCGTGAATTTCTGCAGTGCATCTTGTAGTTCGGACACACTGCTGTTAATGAGTAACTGACCAACTTTCCCACGACCAAAATCACCCTGAGTCTGTTTTTATTTCTTCTTAAACACTATCCACCACCAATAAACCACAACGTGTTGCCATTTACATTACTTTTTTCAATTCATTCACAGGATGAGGCCATCATTGGTTAGGCAGCATTTATTGCCCATCGCCAATTGCCCAGGGGGCAGTTAAGAGTCACCCACATTGGCTCTGGGTCTGGAGTCACATGTAGGCCAGACCAGGTAAGGATGGCAGTTTCCTTCCCTAAAGGACATTAGTGACCCAGATGGGTTTTTCCAACAATCAACAATGGATTCACAGTCATTATTAGACTCTTAATTGCAGATATTTTATTGAATTCAAATTCCACCGTCTCCCATGGCAGGATTTGAACCTGGGACCCCAGGACATTACCTGGGCCTCTGGTTTAACGATAATATCACCTGCCCCATTCAGAAGGAATGCAAGCCATCAATGTTGAGGAGAAGATAGAGAGGTAGATTGGGAAGGGACAAAATGAAAACAGAGTTGGAAGGGTGGATAAAGCATTGTATACCCCCTGCTGCCCACCTCTCTCTCTGAAGGCATCAAGAGCGTTAATGGACCCCCAGGCTCGAACGTAACCGCGGAAGAGGGGCAGGCAGTCAGCAGAGATGACCCCCCACCCCTACTCCACAGCCCGCTGCCTGGACCTGTTTATAGCCCCAGACTGACCAGGCCCAGGAGCAGAGTCTCGAGGAGATCCTCCTAACATCCCTCAACCCACCACACTCAGTGCCCAAAGATCAGGAAGCGTGTGGCTGAAGTGCAACCAAAAACACAACAAAAGACTTTTTTTTTCAAATAACCAAAAAAGGAGTGCAATCGCCCACCACCGATATTTACACGGTCCACAGACTCCGCAGCGCCGCGGAAATGAACAGCTGAGCTGGGAATCCATGGTTTGTTGTAATCTGTGTTTCTGAAGAAGGTTCCTGACCCGAAACATCAGCCTTCCTGCTCCTCTGACGCTGCCTGGCCTGCTGTGTTCATCCAACTCCACACTGTGTGTTATCTCTAACTCCAGCATCTGCAGTTCTTCAGACATCTCTGTGGTTACAAGGGCTATTTTGAAATTGCATGTTATAGTCTCGTTATGAGATAATATCTTTCAAATAGTCAGCAATTAATACATTTTATACAGGCCATGCTAAGTATCTGATTAACTATAATGAAAGCATTGAAAATATCAAATTGATTCATCTATGGCCTGGGTGTGTATGACTGAATGATTCTTGAAAGGATTCTCAACAAATTTCTGGGTTTAATTTTTTAGTTAAGCGCCATCACTCGAGCTGCCTATTCTTACCTCTAACTTCTTTTTTTATAGTCCCTCCCACGATGAGGGTGTCGCTGGTATTTATTCTCTGTCCTTAATCGCTCAGAGGCTAGTTAATAGTCAACCACATTGGCTGTGCGTCTGGAGTCGCATATAGGCCAGACCGGGTAGCTCTTATTCGCTCGTGGGGCATGGAACCATTGACGGGCCCCAGCACTTATTACCTGTCCCGAGTTCGGAAAGCGGACAGGGAAAGGTCGTTTCCCAGTGGGGTCATGGTTTTGGGATTAGCGGTGGCAGATTTACCACAGGGACTTCTCTCAAGGGAACTCCCTTCCCCCAGAGTGTGATGAAGGCAGAGACAACGAGTAAACTTAAGGAGATAGATAGATTTTTAATGAGTGACAGCTTGAAGGGTTATGGTGGAGCAGGTTTGATGGGTTGAATGGCCTCCTCCTGCTCCTAGTTCTTACAAGGAGCTTGAGGTTTAATTTCAATTCGACTGTCTTAAAAGATGTGATCCCGAAAGAATTTGAGATCCTCACCAAGGACCACAACCCACTGAGAGTCTCCCATCTGAGGTGCAGGGCCTTTGGAAGGACACACTAGCCTCACAGCCTAAAGTGTCTTTTCCCTAGGGTGGGGTATTTTGAGACAAGGAGGCATGTTTTTAAGGTGAGAGGAGAAAGATTTTTTAAAAAAGACACGAGGGGCAACCATTTTTTTTTACACAGAGAGTGGCTCATATGTAGGATTAACTTCCCCAGGAAGAGGCAGATTTTTAAAAAAAAATCATTCAGAGGATTTATTGCTCATCCCTCATTGCCCAGAGGGCAGTTAAGAGTCACCCACATTGCAGGGGAGTCTGGAGTCATACATAGGCCAGAACGGGTAAGGATGGCAGTTTCCTTCCCTAAAGGACATTAGTGAGCAGATAGCATTTTCTGACAATTGACAAATCGATTCATGGTCATCATTTAGACTCTTAATTCCGTATTTTTTTATTGAATTCATACTCCACCATCTGCTGTGGTAGGATTTGAAGAATATTACCTGGGTCTCTGTGTAACAGCCTGGCAATAATATCACTAGGCCATGCCTCCCCTATGCAGAGGTGCAGTTACAACATTTAAAAGACGTTTGGATAAGTACATGAATAGGAAAGGTTTGGAGGGATAGGGGCCAGGAGCAGGCAGGTGGGACTAGTTTAGTTTGGGATTTGTGGTCGGCACGGACTGGTTGGGCCGAACAGTTGGTATGACTCCATGGACTACTTTTCACACGAACATGATTAAACCAGAACTTGAAATTTTGTATATTGTTCCACGTGTGCAATAAAACGTCCCAGGACATCAAACAACGCTCGGCACTGGGCTGCACAAGGGGGAGGAGGCAGGAGATCGGCGCTAGGGAATAGAAACTGAACTGGCTGAAGGGTCTCCTGCAGCATGATGAAATAGGTGACCCAGAGCTCAGACAGGGGGGTTTTAAGGGGCATTGGGGGAGGAGGAGAGACAGGGGTGGGGGTTAGGAAGGGAGTTCAGCAGCCTGGGGCTCATGAGCCTTAATGTGACAAAGGTTCGAATTTCACTACAGCAGATGGTGGAATCTGAATTCAATAAACAATCTGGAGTTAAGGGTCTAAATTTACCTGAATTTTTGGAAAAACCCATCTGGTTATACTAATGTCCTTCAGGGAGGGAAACTGCCATCTTTACCTAGTCTGGCTTACGTGACTCCAGACCCACACAGTAATGTGGTTGACTCTTCACTATCCTCTGGGGCAATTAACGATGGACAATAAATTTTAGCCCAGCCAGTGACATCTATATCCTGTCAGTGGATGAAAATAATTGGTGAGGAGCGTATAATTAAAACTACAGGCCAGAATGAGAGGGGAGGTATGGGGCTGGAAGGGATCCCTGGGGATAGGGAGTGGGCTGAGGGCCACAGAAGGGCAAGAAAACAAGGGTGGGAATTTTACAATCAGGGTGTTACTTAACACGAGCCGACGTAGGTCAGTGAGCACAGGCAGGTGGCTTACAGAGACCAGTGAGAGTAATAGAGTCATACAGCACGGAAACAGACCCTTCGGCCCAACACGTCTGCGCTGACCAGGTTCCCTAAAAACTGAACTAGTCCCATTTACCAGCATTTGGCCCATATCCCTCTAAACCCTTCCTATTCATGTACCCATCCAGATGCCTTTTAAATGTTGTAACTGTACCAGCCTCCACCACTTCCTCTGGCAGCTCATTCCACACACGCACCACCCTCTGCGTGAAAAAGTTGCCCCTCGGGTCCCTTTTAAATCTTTCCCCTCTCACCTTAAATCTATGCCCCTCTAGTTTTGAGCTCCTCATACCTTGGGGGAAAAAGCCTTTATTCTGCACACAGTTATATTGATGGACTTCACCATCAGTAAAAGTACACCAATGTTTAGGGTGCAGGCACACACAAACAGTCCACTGCACAAGTCACAGGACTAGTTTCTCATCAGTTCTTTATCACATTCATTAGGAACACTGATATTGATCGAGAGTGTGAGAGAATTATGATTGAGCCCTTTAGTTTCCTTATTAAGTGGCTGAAGCCAGTTTTCATGGTGGGAATAATTTTACTTTCTATTCATTCACAGGATGAGGGCGTTGCTGACTAGGCCCAGCATTTGCTGCCCATCCCTAATTGCCCCAGAGGCCAGTTCAGAGTCAACCACATTGCTGTGGGTCTGGAGTCACATGTAGGCCAGACCAGGTAAGAATGGCAGTTTCCTTCCCTAAAGGACATGAATGATCCCGAGGGGGCTTTCCGACAATTGACAACGGGCGCCTGGCCATCATTAGACTCTTAATTCCCAGATTTTCTGTTTGGAAAATTCAAATTGCAGCAGTCATGGTGGGATTTGAACCCCAGGACCATTAGCTGGGTCTCTGGAGTACCAGTGCAGTGATAATAGCACGAGGCCATCACCTCCCCTTGTGTAGTTTTGGAATGTGATGATTGCAGGGCATAAAAGCACACTGGCACCACCAACTGGTGAATGTAGGAAGGTGCAGCAGCAACCCGACCATGTCATTAAGGTACCATAGACAGCCCCTATCAAGGGGGTAGGAGGGTCTGTTTCCCTTAGTTTGGAGGAGGGGGGGTGCGGGATTCAGAAGGGGACAAGATCGGAACGGAGAAATCCTCTCACTCCCCAACCAGAGGGTCTGGAAATTCACTGCCTGAAAGGGTTAGTGAAAGCAGAAGCCCTCAATGCATTTTATGTATAAAAACAAAGATTTCGGGGTCCGCTCAGATACCTGAAGCTGCAGGGCTACAGGCCAAACGGCTGGCATTTTGGCTGGGTCGGGCCGAGAGGCCTCTTCCTGTGCTGTTAATGCCGAATGAGTGGGCCGGGATTCACAGTCAAAGCCACTGCAAGGTTAATGGCAGCTGTCTGAAGAAAGGTCACTGGACCCAAAATGTCGACTCTGCTTTCTCTCTCTCTCTGTCCACACAGAGCCTGCTGAGTTTCTCTGGCGATTTCTGTTCTTGTTTTGGCTTTTTGGCACCCGCAGTTCTTTCATTTTATGTTTGGTGGGAGTAGTGGTGCTAATGAAACAGTGCAGCCAACCTCAGAGCAAGGACAAGCGCTGGGCAAACAGAACGGCACAGCTCGATTCACTGTTAACTTCGTGCAAATGTGCATCTACCTTTGCATATCGCAAGCTTCCGGGTCGTTCAGCGTGTATGTTGTACTGCAGAATCCTTTCACAAATGTTATCCATGGCATCAGCTAGCCGGGTCTCCCTAGCAGGCAGGGATGGGGTTGCGGGGCGGGGGGGGGGGGCGGGAAATAGAAGGAGGGGGGACAGAAAGAGCCAGTGAGCAAATTCAACTAAAGCTGACAGAAAGCATGGTCATTAAACTATAACCAAAAGGCAATCATTGTCTCCCTCCAACTACAGCCGACTTGTGAAGCTCTCTCTCTCTCTCTCTCACCCCCGCCAAAGTCTCTTCTAGAATTCCCAAGAGTAACAATGTTCAGAAAAACAAAACAGCATTTATTGCCCATTACCCTTGAGAAAGATGGGGGTGAGCTGCCTTCTTGAACTGCTGCAGTCTGTGTGCTTCAGGGACACCCACGCAGTGCCATTAGGGAGGGAGTTCCAGGATTTTGACCCAACAACAGTGAAGGAACGGCCAATATATTTCCAAGTCAGGATGGGGAGTGGCCCAGAGGGGAACGCACAGGGGCCGGTGTTTCCATGTATCTGTTGCCCCTATCCTTCGTGGGTTTGGAAGGTCCTGCCTGAGGATCTTTGGTGAGTTTCTGCAGTGCATCTTGTAGATGGTACACACTGCTGCGACTGAGCGTCGGTGGTGGAGGGAGTGGGATGTTTGTGGATGTGGTGCCAATCAAGTGGGGGCTGCTTTGTCCTGGATGGGGTCGAGCTTCTTGAACATTGTTGGAGCTGCGCCCATTCCCTCACACTCCTGACCTGTGCCTAATTATGGAGCACAGCAGCTCCCAGGGACATCACTGAGCATTGCCCTGTGTATTTTGAAGAAAGTTCTCCCCGTCTGAAGTCCCAACCGATGCATCCAGAGATTCCAACCTACAAACCAACTGCTCCCTGTGCTCTCAGTCCAACAGCCCACAGTAAGTATCCTTTGGGCCTGCCTCATCAAAGCCTGGAACCTGACTGGGAATGAACTGCGGCCTAGAGGTATTCAGAGCACCAACTTCAGGGAACTCAAACTGTGAAGGAAGGTTGTCAGAGGAAAACTGGGGACAAAACAGAAACCACAAGTGGATTAGCAGCCCCCCAGCCACGCAAGCGGATGATCGCGCGGCACTTACGATGTGTTGTACTTGATCTTTCGCTTGCGTTTCCCATCGTCCAGCACTTCCCCGAGCTCTAACACTTCCTTGGAACGTTTCGTCTTGTCCAGTGCAGACTGCAGCTCCAGTGTCAGGAACTTGCAGACTACACACACACAACGGTGTCAAAGAGAGAGAGTTAGGCGCTATCAGTAGAAAGGTTTGAGTTTGATTTTTCTGCCCCTCCCGATGTCTTGCTTATGGTTTAAAATACACGCCAGCTGTGGATTCAGTGCCAACACTGACCAAATGAGCGCTCTGGGCAACATAACCAGGACTAGGCCATCTGGCCCATTGGGTCTGTTCTGCCATTTAATAAGATCATGGCTGATATTTTCATGGACTCAGCTCCAATTAACCGCCTGCTCACCATAACCTTTAATCCCTTTACTGCTCAAAAAAAATCTATTTTTACCTTAGAAAGCATCCAACAAGGTAGCTTTAAATGCTTCACTGGGCAGGGAATTCCACAGATTCACAACCCTTTGGGTGAAGAAGTTCCTCCTCAGCTCAGTCCTAAACTTGCTCCGCTTTATTTTGAGGCTATGCCCCCTCTAGCTCCTGGTTCACCTCCCAGTGGAAACAACCTCCTTGCTTCTATCTTATTGCCTTCATAATTTTATGTTTCTATGACATGGCCCCCCCCCACCATTCTTCTAAATTCCAAAGAGTACAGTCTTTTGTTTTATTTATTGATGTCACATGTACCTAAGAACAGCGAAAAGTTTTGTTTTGCGCGCAGTACAGGCAGATCATAACAAGGACATACAGATCATAGGGTGATGGAACAGAGTGAGGCATACAGAGTTACAGCTGCATAGGAAGTGCACAAAAGCAAGATCAACATTAGATGTGAAATGTGAGAGGTCCATTCAGAAGCAGGGAAGAAGCTGGCCTTGAACCTGTTGGTATCTGTATTTAAGCTTTTGTATCTTCTGCTTGATGGAAGAGATTATAACCGGGGGTGGGAGGAATCTTTGATGATGTTGGTTGCCTTAAATCTCTCCTCATTAGCCAACCATCTCAACCACAGAATCGACCTAGTGAACCTCCTCTGCACCCACTCCAGTGCCAGTAACATCCTTTCTCAAGTAAGGAGACCAAAACCGTACACAGTACTCCAGGTGTGGCCTCACCAGCACCCTATACAGCTGCAGCATAACCTCCCTGTTTTTAACTCCATCTTTTTAGCAACAAAGCACAATATTCCATTTGCTGCCTTAATTACCTGCTGCAGTGGCAAACCAACTTTAAAGCAATGGTCTGTTAAAATCCAGAAGGTCCTGCAGAACTGTTCCTGTTTTGGAAAGCTTGCTTTCCTTCTACATCATATTTTATCTTTTTGTGCAAAGTAGGCATCACAGACAAGGGCCAGCATTTGTTGCCCCTGAAAGAACGAGAGGCCATTTTAAAAGGCATTTACAGACAGCCGCATCGCTTGGTTTGGGGGGGGCGGGGGAGCGGTGGGTGGTGTCAGGATTAACACACAAGCCAGACCAGACGAGAATGGCAGTTTTCTTCCTCTGAAAGATACGATTAAACCAAGTCGGTTTTTAACAACAATGGCATTGCCAATAGCTTCACCATCGAGACTAGCTTTCAACACCACATTCTGCCAACTGCTACCAGTGTAAAACCAATAAAAGAACAGTACTGAAAACAAAAAGTGCTGGAGATCACAGCAGGTCAGGCAGCATCCATGGAGAGACAGCAAGCTAATGTTTCGAGTCTCGATGGTGCTTCATCAGAGCTGACATGAAATGTGGAGGAGGCAGCATTGATGCTATAGTGTGGGTGAGAAAGGATGTTGATTGTTCAGATTAATGTGAGAACAATGATGTGTCTAACTGCCAAACTGGAAAGAACAGACAGTCCCACTGGAGTCAGGGGAAGGAGAGAGAGGACATGGTGACAGAGAACATAACAAGTAAAGCTAAAGGAAAAGGAAAGAACAGCTGTGTGTTCACAATTTGGAGGTGTTAAACTCAGTATTAAGTCCCGAAGGTTGTAAAGTGCCTAGTCTGAAGATTGGATAACAAAGTGCAGAGCTGGATGAACGCAGCAGGCTAAGCAGCATCAGAGGAGCAGGAAAGCTGACGTTTTGGGTCTGGACCCTTTTTCTCCTCTCTCTAGTCTGAAGATGGGATGTTGTTCCTCCAGTTTGAGCTGTGATTCACTGGAGCAGTGCAGCACATCGAGGATAGAGAGAGGTAGGAATGCGAGCAGGACGCTGTGTTAAAATGCCTGGCTATGGGAAGGTCGGGGTCATGCTTGTGCACGGACCAGAGGTGCTCTGCAAAGCGGTCAACCAGTCTGCGTTTGGTTTCTCTAATGTAGAGTAGGCCACACTGGGTGCGGTACAGGTGAAATGCTGCTTCATGTGTTTAAGCCCTTGGATGGTGAGCAGGAAGGTGGTGATCGGGCAGGTGTGGCACCTCCTGCAGTTACATGGCAAGGTGTAAAGAAAAGTAATGCTGGGGTTCTTGTAGTGAAGTGGTAGTGCCTCTACCTCTACACCAGGAGGTCCAGTTTCAAGTCTCACCTGCACCTAAGATATACAATAACTTCTCTGAAAAGGTTGATTAAAAAAAAAAATAAAAGAAATGTTTAGACATGAATGCACAAGTGCACAAGGTGAGTGGAAGGACCGCAAGGGTCATAGCTGAGGTCCATTTTGAAATGTATGACTTGGATCAGTCATGGGTTTTACTGATTTTTCCTTTCAGCCTGGTGGGATTTAAACCCAAGTCTGCAGAACATTAGCTGAGGCCTCTGGATTATGATGCATTACCACTGTTACCCCTTAAAACGTAACCAATGAATCAACACAGTTCCTCCAAAAACACACTTAGTTGAGTAAGAATCTCAAACTATGGCAGAGTTGCACATGGAAGGGCTCACTCCCATAACACTCAGTTCTCGACCTTTGGGTCTAAAATTTGCTTTTCAGTAATAGAGTTATACAGCATGGAAACAGACCCTTCGGTCCAATTCGTCCATGCCAACCAGATATTCCTAACCTAACCTAGTCCCATTTATCAGCTTTTATGCTTCTAAACCCATCCTATTAATTAATCTAGTCCCATTTGGCAGCATTTGGCCCATATCGCTCTCAACCTTTCCTAGTCATGTACCCATCCAGATGCCTTTTACATGTTGTAATTGTACACACCTTCACTTCCCCAAGAGAGAATAAACAGGAGGAGGCCAGGACATTCAGCCCATCATGGCTGTGCCAGCCCACTGCAAGTGCAGACCAACCAGTGCCACCCCCTCCGTTGTAGCTTCTTTCTCCCCCAGAAAAGGGCATAATTTTACTTTGGAAAGCCTGGAATAAGGTGCCATACCCATCCCATACAAAACTGGGAGAGGGGGAGAAGTTAAAGGGAGACACTAGTTGCCCATTGGACTCCAGCCTCTCCCCACCGTGGGCCGCCGCCATCTTGGATACCTGGTTGCTATGGGCGACCAGGTCTGACCTTATTAACCCCACCTCCCGCCGTGTCCCCACAAGCCCCTAGAACACCCAAACACCGGGGATCTCCTCAACGGCGCCCGAAGGAACCGATGCGCGGTACTTGGGGTGTCCGTTCCCTTTTCCCTCCGCTTTACCTTCACACTTCGTGGGCAGCCTAACCCCCTCTTCCTCCTCCGCTGCCGCACTACCGGCGAGCAGCGGGATGAAGAGCAAGAACGACATCGGCACCATCACCTCCCCCCTCGTCCGCGGCACCCGGCGCGAGCTAGCAGGCGGCAGCCAATCACACGAACCCGCCCCCCCACGTGACGCCCACCCCGGCCAATCAAACAGACGCATGTGCGAACGTTACTACCACACCGGCCTATCGTAGGGAAACGCCCACCGCCCACGTGGGGTATCACCCAGCAGCCTTTCATTGCGGTCTCTTCCCCCACCCCCCAAAACTTTCAGCCAATCATAGTGTTCACGCCCCACGTGGGGGTCCCCGCCCATTCGGCCAGTCGCACGAAAGCGCCGGGGCACGTGACAACGGTACCAAACAGTCAGGCGCGAAGTCCTACCGCATGCCAAGTCCCTTCATGATATCCCCGCCCTAACGTTGTCAGACCCCACGTGGGACGCCACCACTTCAGCCAATCATGGGCGTAAACATGAACTGGGCCCTCGAGACCCCAGCCAATCACGCCGCTTTCCTCGCCCGAAACACGGCCACGTGTCGGGATAAGCGCCGCCCAGTCGCCCCACCCAAGCCCTCATTGGCTGCTGCTCCAATTTAAACCTCCCGCCCCGTGACGGTATTGGTAATGTCCCTACTTCTAGACCCTGAATTCAAGTGTTGGTTATTGCAGAGAAGGTTAAAGCCATCTCTGAGCAGGTCGATAAGGCAATATTTAAAACTGGCTCCATCCAACATTCATCATTCTTTGTAGCCTTGGGAAAGAAACAAGTGCCTGCACTGACATTCATAATGATCACAGCTGACTGTCCCAATCCTTATGCCAACATTTGCTGTGATCCTTTTAGCTTTATGCTGTTGGCTTAGTAGGGTGAATGGCTGGTTTCCAACACAGAATATTGGGTTAAATTCAATCATTTCTTCCAAAAGTCAGCGAGGTTCAGCCGGAGACCCCCTTAGCTAGGTTTCTAGGGGGATGGGCCCATGAACAGGAAGAGGTGCCTATGGATGTTGAGAGGCAGTGTAGTAGCAACAAGGTGCTGACCCTATTCTTGGAAGGCAGGCGTCTGGGGTCAGTCAGCTCACCCCTTCCAGGTTCTGCTGGTGGAAGCTCCTCTTTCTCCTGTAACCCGGCCTTTGGATCTTCCCCACCACCACTTCCGAAAAATACTAGCTGCACCCAGCCTGGAGACTGTCCTGGGCATCCCCTCTGCACCCTTCTTTGAGACGGGCAGCATGGTGGCTCAGTGGCTAGCACTGCTGCCTCACAGCCACAGAGACCCTGGTTCGATTTCACACTCCAATAACTGCATGCGTGTGGAGTTTCCTCCCATGTTCAAAAATGTGTAGACTAGGGTGGGTTGGCTATGCTAAATTGCCCTGTAATGTCCAGGGATGTACAGGCTATCCTCAGTAGATTAGCCATGGGAAATGCAGGGTTACACGGATAGGGTAGCTGGATGGGGGTACTTGCAGACAGTCGATGTGGACTCAACAGGCACGAATAGTGTGTTTCCACACTGTAGGGATTTTACGACATCCCATGTGGGCTGATGGCTAATTTGACGAGTGCGATGGATTTTTAATTAGTAACGGGTGAGCAGGGCAGAAAAGTGGAGTTGAGATCATCCGTGATTGTTGTGAGTGGCAGAACATGCTTGAAAGGCTGAATGGCCTCATCAGAGTTCCAACTGCAAGGGTAAACGAATTATGGGACCATACAGGATTGGAATATTTTACCTTGGGAGGGGTATGGTTAGCATTGAGTTCTGAGGAAGGGTCGCTGGACCTGAAACGTTAACTCTGATATTTGTTTCCTTCACAGATGCTGCCAGACCTGCTGAGCTTTTCCAGCAACTTCGTTTTTGTTCCGGATTTACAGCATCCGCAGTTCTTTCGGGTTTTTTTTAATGGTTAGTATTTAATGCATGTTTCAGTAAGAGGAGTGCAGATGAAGCCAGCGTGCCATGACCTCCACTTGCAGATACGTGTAGCCAAGGTGCACTATATTAAATCCAAACGTTGAGAAATAACAATCTCCCCTAACCCTTACTATCCGCAACCGGAGCGGGAATGAGAGGAAGCCATGCGGGTCAATGGTATAAGAAGCATCACGTGAGTGGGAGGCGGGGACAAGTGAAGCATCGGCCAATCGGCGAAGGGATCGTAGGCCACGTGAGCGGAGTGACGTAAGGGACGCGTTCGAGCCAGTCGGCGACGGAGCAGCGGGATGCGCGGGCGGAGGATCACGTCGCACCTCAGCCAATGGGAGGGCAGGTCAGTGCCGGCGGTGTCACGTGGTTGCTGGGTCAGGCCTAGTCCTGAGGATTCCGGGAGGAAAGAGAGAGACAGAGCCGGAGGCCGGCCTCAGCCGCAGCGGGATGAGGGAGTGGGGTGGGCGGGTTGGTGGATAGAGACAGACAGACAGACAGACAGAGAGAGAGAGATCGTCCCGGACCCCGGGGGAGTGAGTGTGAGAGAGAGAGAGAGAGAGCCCGCGGGGCGCCGCCTGGAGCCGGGACTCGGGAGGACACAACCAAGATGGCGCCTGGTGGCGGGGTCAGAGCCTGAGAGATACAGAGGGAGAAGGAGAAGGAGAAGGAGAAGGAGAAGGGGGGTGGGGGGGAAGAGACAGAGACACAAACAGTGTGTTAGGGTAGAGAGGGGGGGCCCTCCCCACTGCTCCCCCTCAGCCCCAGCAACAGCAGCAGATCCACTGGGTGAGTGTGAGGGAGGGAAGGAAGGGGAGTTTATGATCCAGATCATCAACATCAACACCCCCCTCACCCTCCTATTCACTCAAGCTCCCTCCTCCTCCTCATCCTCACCCTACCCCACCAACATCCCTCCCTTCCTTCATCAAGGTCGTTTTCCCCCTCCCCTGCCGGGATCCCCATCCCCCTCCACCTCCCTCCTCCCCTGCCGGGATCCCCATCCCCCTCCACCTCCCCCTCCCTCCTCCTCTGCCGGGATCCCCATCCCCATCCTCATCCCCCTCCCTCCTCCTCTGCTGGGATCTCCATCCCCCTCCCCCTCCCTCCTCCTCTGCCGGGATCCACTACCTCCATCGAGATCCTCTATCTGCATAGAGATCCCCTTCTCCCTCCACCACCGAGATCCCCCTCCCCTTTCCACCCAACTGTCCCTCCTCCGCTGCTACGTTCCATCCTCCAATATAATGTTATAATAATAAAAAAACACACACGAAATGCTGCAGACTCTGGAAATCGAAAAACAAACAAATTGCTGGAGAAACGCAGCAGGGCCTGGCAGTGATTGTGGAAAGAGCAATGGAGTTAACGTCTATTCTCCTCTTTCTCCAAACCCCCAACTGTCCCCACCCTGAAACCTCCAAGCTAATCATCCCGTGGGGAGAGGGGATCTGGGCAAAGTGATGTGGAGGTAACCGTGAATAAATAGACTCCTTACCTATCTGCATTCCTGGAGGCGTCCACATATCGTCTCATCTTTGATAGCTGTCTTATGGTGAAACTTTCAGTCATTACTCCTTGGAGTATAGATGAGTTTATTGCAGCAGAGGGTGGTGGATGCTGAAATTATATCCCCCCTTTTGTGTAGGAGAATTGAGAGCTCGTTTAAAGATTTGGGGGGTTTCCATCGAAGGTGCGGGTGAAAGGCGTTTCTTCTGAGTGTCATTTTTATGCCCAATAGCAGCCGTGTCGATGGTCACAAAACCCATCTGGTTCACTGATGTCGTTCAGAGGAGGAATTCTGGCGTCCCTAGCCGGTCTGGCCTACATGTGACTCCAAGCCCACGGCGAAGTGGCTGACTCCTAACTGAAATGGTCTAGCAAGACGTTCGATTGAAGTGCCAATAGGGGTGGCGCCATAAATGCTGGCTTTGCCAGCAGCGGCCGTATAACCAAATAATTCTTTATTCGTTTTGCCCTGCCGCCTGGACTGTACAAAAGCAAGGGGTGCCAGTTCAAAGCGGGTGCCGGAAATGAGAGCCTGCAGGGGTTCTCGATCGGCAGGTCAGGTCGAGACAGGAGGAGAGCTGATCATCATTCATTTTCCTTTCCCAGAAGCGTTTAAACGTACTCCACAGAGGTTAGCTGATCATTTTGGGTGGAACTTGTGCAAAAATGTCTGAGCTATAGTATCAGCTGCAGCTCTTTGGGTTATAGGAAGGCTACGAGGGCATGAGAAAGGTCTCCATTCGCGAACGCTGCACGATTTGGATCTGTTGGTTTGCCCCGAAGCGCATCTGGATTTATTTTCTCCCTCCATCCAGTTGTTTTCCGTAGGGTGTATGATGGGAGGTAAGCATGGCTGATGAGAAAAAAGTGAAGATCAGCAATACGCTGCTTCCCACCGAGTCAATGAAGGTGATCGCTGAGTCCATAGGAATCTCCCAGCTCTCCGAGGAAACGTGCCAAAGCTTGACTGAGGAGGTCAGCTATAGGATCAAAGAACTGACGCAGGTAAACCTCCCTGCTGTCCCTTGTGTTTGTGCGCGTGTGTTTTTGCCTTGTTTACAGTCAGCTGTAGAATTGTACAACATGGAGGAGACCCTTCGAGTCTGTACTGCCAAAAATACCCTGCGACCTACACTGGTCCCACTTTCCCACGCTAGGCCCATAGCCTTGGATGTTATCTCACTCCAAGTGCTCTTCCAAGTACAGCAAACTTTGTTTTTAACCAGCATCTTGTGATTAGGCGCGCTGAATAAACCGGCAAAAATTGTATACCTCAAATATTGCAAAGTTTACTGTCTTATTGTCTAATTATTAGTTTTTAGTATTTATTTACCTCAGTGTAAAGATACATGTTCAATTGAATGGCCACATGAAATATCAACAGTTAATTCAATTTCGAGTCAGTTTCCGCTCAAATACTGTGATGTCTGAGAAGTCAGTTGAGTGCATGAGTGAGAAGGCTCTCTGCCGTTAAATTTTATTTAAGGCAAGGTTGTGTAATTATTTAAGTAATTTAAGCTATAAATAAAGTATAATGGTGATGTGTATACTCCCGGCATTACATTTCTATTATTTTGTGTCTGTTTTTACATTGATTATGTGGCCCTCTTGATTACCCGCAATAATTGATCAATCAGGATACTCCTGGTGCCATAGGTGTCGGAATGTAGAAAGTCTGCTGTATCTTTTGAAAGGTTGTGAGGTTTTGTACCTCCAGGCAGTGCATTCCAGACCCCCACCACCCTCTGGGTGAAAAAGGTTATCCTCAAATCCCCTCTTAAACCTTGTGCCTTTCACTTTAAGTCTTGCCTGTGCCTTGTGTGGGTATATAATGTGCCATACAATGTCTGTCTTTCTGTGCAGGCTGATGTGTCTCCACTATATTTCTGTGTGGTCTCTGTGGAGCTCATTGCCACAAGAGGGCTGTGGAGGACAACTCATTGGGTGTCTTTATGACAGGTTCTTGCTTGGTAAGGGGGAATTACAGGTTACGGGGAGAAGGCAGGAGAAACATATTAGCCATAATGAAATGGTGGAGTAGCCTGGATGAGCTGAATGGTCTATTTCTGCTCCTGTATTGTAGGGTCTCATGACCCTGCCTGTTGTGGTTATGTACAGTTCTGTATCTATTTCTGCTCTTTTTATGTACGTGTACCTATACTTACTGCGTGGTGCATCAGTCCTGTTTTTGTGCAGAGCCCCTGTTGCCTGTCCCGTGCTTGCAGCCCCGTGAGTCTCTCCTGTATTCAATTGCAGATGAGCACATCTGCCCCGTATTTGCGTGTACTCCTATGTACCCTCTCTCTGTCCACAGTTGCCCATGTCTGACCTGCATGCAGCACCATGTCTAGCCTGGTACCTGTCTCTCCTGTCTGCTGTATTTTCACTTGTCGCTTGGGAGCTGATTTAGGGGACAAAGCTGAAATGTAAAGCAAGTGCGGGTAAAGACTGGGGCCAATTGGCTGACCTAGCACGTTTTGGGGCCCTCTATCACAGCACCCATGGGTGTCGGTGGAGATCCAGGACAGTCGCAGCCTTTGTGTGATCTGAAGGTGATTCTGCTTTCCTTTATCATTGACTCTTGGGAGAGGAGTGCTGGAGGGATTTCTTCCATTCAGGGCGAAGGCCAGCTGAGCTGAAAGCGTGCAGTTCCGCCTGTGTCTCCATGTCGTGTATACAAGGCCGCAATCTGCTCAGCTCTGATCTTATTGATTGCTGGATCTGACCTGAGGAGCTGAATGGCCTCTTCCTCCTCTCCTTTAGTTCAGAAAGCCGTCACGAGAACAAATACATGTGTCTCTCACCCGAAGGGAGCCAGGACTTGCATTTACACAGTGCCTTTAACAACATTGTGAAATGTTCCAAGGAGTGTAATTGTACTAAATTTAACCGTGCCCCACTTAAAGAGGCAGAGCACTGGAGGCGTGGTGCTGTTAGAGACGGAGAGATAGGAGTCGAGAAGCCAGAGTTTGGTAATCTCTTAGCATCATAGGGATGGGGGAGCTTACGGAGAAAGGGAAGAGTCCTTGCCTGTGGACAGTAATGAGGGGTGAGCGTCAAATTCTCGGCGATGGCAGTGCGGGTCAGTGGCTTACTGCAGACTTTGAGCCAGTCCTTGTGGTCTAGAGACACCCACACAGTGCCGTCAGGGAGGGGAGTTCCAGGATTTTGACCCAGCGACACTGAAGGAACAACCGGTATATTTCCGAGTTCCAGGCAGCGAGTGCCTTGGAAGGGAACTTGCAGGCGCTGATGTTCCTGTGTATCTGCTTGTCTGTTTAGGTGTTGGGGTCACAGGTTTGGAAGGTGCCGTTAGAGGAGTCTTGGTGAATTTCTACCGTGCATCTTGTAGACGGTACACACTGCTACTACTGAATGTTGAATTTGGTGAATAGGGTGCAGATCCAGCGTCTGAGTGTCATAGAGCCTAACCCTTGTGTCATTACATTATGCCACTCCATCATCAGACAGATGTTAAGAGGGAAAGCAGGAATGGGATACTGAAATTGCATGATAACTCATGATCGTATTGAATGGTGGAGCAAGCTTGGAGGGCCGAATGGCCCACTCCTGCACCTATTTTGTATGTTTTCTATGTTAAAGCTGTATCGGCAAGGTAGTGGGAGGATAGGGTGGCTGATACTGAGAGTCCTCTTAACACCGTTTAAAGCGACCTTTTTACCGAATGCAATTTTTGTCTCTTTCCCCCACAGGATGCGTTGAAGTATATGTACCACGGAAAACGGAAGAAGCTGACGACAGTCGACATCGATTGCGCTCTGAAGCTGAAAAATGTTGAGGTGTGCCAATCCCCTCCGTCCTTTCCCACTGTTAAACCCCTTGGTTGGGGTTGGGGGGGAAATGAGTTGCCCAGGTATTCCCCTGCTGGGGCCTTCAATCTGCGAGTGTAGGTGCAGGTGGATGAGTAATGCTCGAGGGTAATGCTCATAATCTAGAGGCTCATATTAAACGCCCTGGAGAGAGATGGGTTCACGGCCCCTCCTGCTGCAATAGCTGGAGGAATTTAAGCAAATTTAACAAAAATCTCAAACCGAAACCTCGGCAAGGTGATGGCGACCGTTGTCGAATTGTCGTGAAAACCCGTCGGGTTCACGAATGCCCTTTAGGGAAGGGGAGTCTGGCTTACGCGGGGCTCCAGACCCACAGCACTTTGGCCCCCTCCTTAACTGCCCAAGCACACCACTCAAGGGGATGTACAACAGATACTGGCCTTAGCTGCAATCCCGATGTCCCCTGAAGAAAATAGGATGAAAATGGTCAGTGATGGGACTGAAATCTTGAATCTCTGCAATTCCAAAGGAGGCCATTCGACGACTCTGGCCTGCCCAGATTTTTGACAGAGCTGCCCAATTGGTTTTGCTCTCTACGCTGTGCTTTTTTTCCCTATGTCAATATATCGGCGGCGCGATGGTTAGCACTGCTGCCTCAAAGCGCCAGCGATCCGGGTTCGATTCCACCCTCGGGCGACTGTGTCTGTGTGGAGTTTGCACATTCTCCCCAAGTCTGTGTAGGTTTGCTCCGGTTTCCTCCCACAGCCCAAAGACATGCACGTTAGGGTGGATTGGCCGTGCTAAATTGCCCAGTAGTGCCCAGGTTTGAGATTTTTGTTAAATTTGCTTAAATTCCTCCAGTGCCCAGGGATGTGCAGGTTAGGGTGGATTGGCCATGCTAAATTG
>NC_063376.1:3108834-3112517 GCF_021869965.1 Rhincodon typus
CCAGGGATGTGCGGGTTAGGGTGGATTGGCCGTGCTAAATTGTCCCATAGTGTCCAGGGATGTGCAGGTTAGGGTGGATTGGCCGTGCTAAATTGTCCCATAGTGCCCAGGGATGTGCAGGTTAGTGTGGATTGGCAGTGGGAAATGCACAGTAAGGGTGTGGGTCTGGGTGGGATGCTCCTCACAAGGTCTTTGTGGACCCGATGGACCAAGTGGTGTGCTTCCACACTGTCGGGATTCTATTCTGTTCTGTTTATCCAATTCTGCTTCTGAAAGTCGCTATTGAATCTTCTTCCACCTCTGTTTCTGGTGGTGCGTTCCAGATTGGGATAACTCCGTTTTAAAAGAAGAATCTCATGCCCTCCACTCCATCAACAAAGACGAGCTTCTAAAACTTTGTGTCCGCAGTTTATTGGCCTTCCAGCCTGCGGGAAAGCCACCATCGACGAGGCACAAGTCAGGAGTGTGATGGAATACTCCCCACTTGCCTTGGATGGGGGCAGCTCCAACAACACTCGAAGATTGACATGATCTGGGACAAAGAAGCCCCCCTGCTTGATCGGCACCACATCTGCCACCTTCAACGTTCACACTCCCCATCACCAGTGCACAGTCGCAGCAGTGTATGCCATCTACAAGAAGCACTGCAGCAATTCACTAAGCCTGTCTTGTTAGCACCTTGCAAACCCACGACCTCTACCATCCAGAAGGACAAGGGCAGCAGATACATGGGAACACCAACCCCTGGCGAGTTCCCCTCCGAGCCACTCACCATCCCGACTTGCAAATATATCGGCTGTTCCTTCAGTGTCACTGGGTCAGAATCCTTGGACCTCCACCTAGACAGCGCTGCGTGGGTGACCCTACACCACATGGAGTGCAGCGGTTCGAAAAGGCAGTTCGTTCCAACCTGTGCAGTTAAGGATAGGAAGTAAATATTGGGCAGTCCGTTGATGTGGAAATTCTGGCAGAGATAAAGGCGGCATCTCCTCCATTAACTTCCGCATTGAGAATAATTTTAGCGTGTCACTTATCTCCGCATGGGCTGTTGTCTGTCATAGAGTCATACAGCATAGAAACAGACCCTTTGGTCCATGCGATCAGGTTTCCAAAACTGAACTAGTCCCGTTTGCCAGCATTTGGCCTGTATCCCTCTAAATCCTTCCTATTCGTGCCCCCATCCAGATGCCTCCTAAATGTAATTGTACCAGCCTCCACCACTTCCTCTGGCAGCTCATTCCATACACGCACCACCCACTGTGTGAAAAAAAAGGTTACCCCTGAGGACCTTTTTAAATCTTATCCCCTCTCACCTTTAACCTATGCCCTCTGTATCGTCCTCTGCCAATGTCATAAACCCCAGTACATTGAAGCAGAGTTTATTGAAGGAAGGTGGGTGCAGTTTGGGGTGGGGGAGGGTTAGCGACTGATGAATGGCACAGGTCCTGAACGGTGTTTGTGTATAACCGGTGGCCTCCTCCGCTCCCCTCTGTAGCCGCTGTACGGGTTCCACGCCCAGGAGTTCATTCCCTTCCGCTATGCCAGCGGGGGTGGGCGGGAGCTCCACTTTTACGAGGAGAAGGAGGTCGACCTCAGCGACATCATCAACACACCTCTCCCGCGGGTGCCGTTGGACGTCTGCCTGAAAGGTAAGGCCCTCGATTGGACAACGCCCCCCCCCCCCCCCCCCGCCCTCCCCATTCGTGGAGTCAGGAAAGGACCAGCCTATTGCTGCAGCAACACTGGTTCAAACAAATCCATTGCTTCATCGTACAGAGTTTGCGTCCTGTGGGGCAGCGGTAATGTTCCTATCCCTGAGCTAGGAGGCCCTGGGCTCAAGCTCCACCTGCTCTAACAGCTCTCCTAAGCAGGTTGATTTTAAAACACATTTTTTAAAAAGGGCATTTGAATATTGCTGAGGAAAGAGACTTGCCTTTGAAGTTTTTTTATGTCCTTCCCGTAAGGATGGGTACAATAATGCCAAATTTCAAAGGGAATGTCAATTTACACAGCAGGAGAAAAGGTGCTAATAGTCGGCATGTCTACTCTGAATGGTCGAAGCCTTGTCACAAAGAGTGCACCATCACCTTCTTGTTTGATAGTTCTTCGGTGCGTTTACGGTGGCGATATCTCAAGCGGTCGGGAAACTTGGCATTCTTGAATCTGTCCCGGTGAGTGCCAGAGGAAAAGCTATTGCAGCAAGTCTCTCTCTCTCTCTTTTTTTATTAATTAACAGTTAATCAGCGAACCCAGAATGAAAAGCCGTAATTTAAAAACCCATCTGGTTGGCTCTGCACCTGTCTTGGGGAAAGGATGCTCGCTGCCCTTACCCCGCCTGGTCTGCATGTGACTCCAGACCCACGGCCAATGGGATTGCCCTGTAACCGTTCCCGGGGACAGCGGCCTAGCAAGCTGCTCAGTGGCTCCCCGATACCTGCTGAAGGGAGGTAGGGCCCGGGAATGAATGGTGCCCTCACAGCCCGAGGACGGGTGGGTGTTGGAGGATGGGTTTTAATTGGGCGTAACCGTCTTCTCTTTGCTTTCCCAGCTCACTGGCTCAGTATAGAAGGAGTGCAACCTGCAATCCCAGAGAATCCCCCACCAGGTAAGCTTTGGCACAGTCCCGTGACGAGCGGTGTGCCACAGCGATCGGTACTGGGTCCACTTTTGTTTGTTCACTTCTACAAATGAATTTAGTGAGAATAAAGGTGGTTTGCAGACTGGAGATTGATGGTAAGGTGGACAGTGAAGAAGGTTATCTAAGATTACAAAGAGATCTTGATCAGTTGGGTCAATGGGCCGAGGAGTGGCAGATGGAGTTTAATTTGGATAAATGCGGGGTATTACGTTTTGGTAAAAACAAACAGGGCCAGGAGCTATACAATTAAATTAGGGCCTTGGGTGGTGTTGTAGAACAAAGACCTAGGGGTCAGGTACGTAATTCTTTGAACTTTCTATCATACATAGACGGGGTGGTTAAAAAGGCATTTAGCACACTTGCCTTCATTGCTCAGACCTTTGAGAAGTTGGGACGTCATGTTGAGTTTGTACAGGACAATGGTGAGGCCTCTTCTGGAGCACTGTGTCCAGTTCTGGTCGCCCTGTTACAGGAAGGATATTATTAAACTGGAGTGTGTTCGGAAGAGATTTACCAGGATGTTGCCTGGTGTGGAAGGTTTGAATTATAAGGAGAGGTTGGATAGGCTGGGACTTTTTTCACGGGGGTGTAGAAGGTTCAGGGGTGACCTTATAGAGGGTTATAAAATAATGAGGGGTATAGATAAGGTGAATGGCAGGTGTCTTTTCCCAAGAGTGGGGGATTTCAAGACCAGGGAGGTATATTTTTAACGTGAGAGGAAAAAGATTTTAAAAAGACATGCAGAGCAATTTTTTTTTAACACAGAGAGTGGTTCATGTGTGGAGTGATCTTCCAGAGGAGGTGGTGGATGCGGGTATAGTTACAACATTTAAAAAACATTTGGATACGTACACAAATAGGAAAGGTTTGGAGGGATATGAGCCTGGAGCAGACAGGTGGGGCTAATTTAGTTTGGGATAATGGTCAGCATGGACTGAAGGGTCTGTTTCTGTGCTGTATGACTCCTGTTTGTACTTGAGATTAAAGGATACATGAGTGGGAGTAGGCCATTCAGCTCTTCGAGCCTGCTGCACCATTCAATATG
>NC_063376.1:3113017-3116189 GCF_021869965.1 Rhincodon typus
ACACATACACATACCCCCCTTCCGGTGTGGGCCTAGATCCGCACGCATCTCAGAGACTCCCTCACACTGCGATCCCCGTCTACTTTGCTGCTCCTCGGTTGGCGCTGTGGGAGAAGGAGGGAGAGAAAGGAGGTGCCGCGGGTGGGGAACAGACAAACAGGAGAGTCTGCAACATTAGGTTAACCATTCCTTGCTTCCCCTGCCCACACCCCCAACCCCCTCGCCCTCCCAGAAGCCCCTCATTTCGGCGAGTGCTGCTGTAAAGAGTTGTTACTGGACTGGGCCTTGCTTTCCGAGGCTGAGGGCAGAGACACCACAATGTATTTCTGGGTGCTCCCAGTCACCGTGCTGCTGGGCGCAGTCTGAGAGGTAGAGACCAGTTTGACAATCGGTTGAATGTTGGCGACTGTGGTGGTGACAGGTGACACGCTGCCTGTCCCGCACGGAGTTGTCCTCAATGTGATCACCTGAGGGTAAGGAAGGATACAGAAAGGTAAACCGGGTTTGTTTCTTTCTGAAGAAGGGTCCAGACCCGAAACGTCAGCTTTCCTGCTCCTCTGATGCTGCTTGGCCTGCTGTGTTCATCCAGCTCCACACCTCATAGTCTCCTGTTTCTTTTTAATATGTTCATTCAGTAACAGAGGGATCAGAGTGGCATTGGCTCGGCAGCATCTGTGGAGAGGGGAAGCGGTCTCAAGTCTGCTCTGACACCTTCAGCAGACCTACTGCATTTCTGCAGGGTTATCTGTCAAACGGGTCGGAGTTAAGCAAAGCAGAACTCCACCTGTGTACCATCTACTGCTGACACTTCAACAAGACTCCTCCAACACCATCTTGTAAACCGAAGAATGGGTCATCGAGAAGGATGAGGGCGACAGATACATGGGAACACCAGCCCCCTGCGAGTTCCCCTCCGAGTCCCTCCCCATCCCGACTTGGAAATATATGGGCCGTCCCTTCAGTGTCGCTGGGTCAGAATCCTGGAACTGGCTCATCACCTCCCAGGTTCTCAAGTCATTCATAACGCTGCTACGTCGCAGAATTTTGGGGTTTTTTTTCCCCGTCTTCCCCGGACTCTTTCTGGGGGACCGTCTGGACGTTTATTTTTCGTCCCGAGTTGCCCCCTCTCGAGAAGGTGGCAAGCCAGCTTCCTGAATAGTGGCCTCGGGCAACTGAGTGGTTTCACGGGGCAGTGGAGGGTCGAGCCCGGTGGGCGGTGGGTCTGGAGTCACGGACGGATCAGGTAAGGACGGCAGATTTCCTTTCCTCCTCTCCCCCCCCCCACCCACCCAGGGGAGGTTGGTGAACCAGACGGGGTGGGGGTTACACACTAAGTGATAACGTCCGTCACTGTTACAAAGACCGGCTCACCTGCTGAGTGCTGGAGGAAGTAGAGCTCGAGGACATCACGATGTAGTTGGTCGGCGACGGAGACGACTGGGTCGGGGTGGATGGGCGGGTTAGCAGAGTCTGCATTGGCAGTGTGATGGAGCTGGGCACCTTGAAGATGCTGGGGCTGGTTGAGGGCTGAGACGACTGCGGGCTCTGGGAGATCGTCAGGGTGGGTCTGGGCTGCAACACACACACACACACACCGGAACAGTCAATAAGACGGCCATGCAGGGACCCCTGAGGTGATTGTACACGCAGCACGCTGTATGACAATCGTCACAGCCGGGGAGAGGGTACCACCTTCAATCAGCTTCACACCCCCCTCCGAATCACTTGGAGAGAATGCTGCACTGTCAGTTGGTCAGTCAGAGCTACAGCCTTTCGGAAAGCAGATTCAACACCGTCAGCTCCCACTGTTGCTGTTTCGGTGGCGGGGAGCGGAGACCCGGCTGCTATTTACCCCTCATGCTATGGAGGGTCTGGTCGCCATCATGCTGCAGGGGGCTGGCTTGGTACAACTCAGGCCCTGTGGCAGCTGCTGCAGGGTGCAGGAGGGTCGCTACTCGACAGCGCCAGGTTTGCATCTATCTCGGTATTGGCAGCATTAATTCTTTAAAAAAAGTATCACGCGAGGCGTCACAGGAAGGGGCAGCGTTCGTTGCCTACCCCTAATTCCCACGAGGTTAGCCGCTATTTCACTGCCCTATAGCTCATTTGTCGGGGGAGGATCAGAGTTGATTTCTCTCTCCATATATGCTGCCCGATCTGCTGAGCCTTCCCAACATTTCCTGAGATAACAAGGTGTAGAGCTGGATGAACACAGCAGGCCAAGCAGCATCAGAGGAGCAGGAAGGCTGACATTTCGGGTCTAGACCCTCCTTCCTGCTCCTCTGATGCTGCTTGTCCTGCTGTGTTCATCTAGCTCTACACCTTGTTATCTCAGATTCTCCAGCATCTGCAGTTCCTACTATCTCCCAACATTTCCTGTTCTTTTTCCCCGATTTCCAGTACCGGTTCTTATTCCTTGTTCCACCAGCTGCCTGCTGGGATTCGACTCCGCAGTCCCAGAGCACTAGACTTGGCCTCAGGATCACATGCTTACTGACAGTACCCCCACATCATTTCCCCTAGAACCAAGGAGTTTCAAATTTTTAAATTTAATGTCGGTCTCGCTCTCTGTGCCACCTTCTCTGCAGCTGTAACACTATTCCTCGCTCTGTACTGTCACTCTAATGCCCTTTGACCTGCCCGTACTCCATGCAGAACAAAACCTTTCACTGTACCCAGGTACATGTGACAATAACAAATCAAATCAAAAGATGAGCTGGAATCCAACTGAATGGGCAGAGACAGTCACAGGGAACGAAAGGCTACCTCCTGCTCTAACACGGAAGAGGCCATTCAGCCCATCGGGGTCTCAGCAGCGCATAGCTTCCCCTGGGTCTTTTCCCCAACCCTGCTTTATTCTGGCTCATCAGCATCTCCTTCCTCCCTCATGTGTCTGTCCACTTGTTCTCTGAAATGTCAAAGTTGCTGTCACCTTCAGTGGCCCCCACTGTGGCAGTGAGCTTCTCTCCATGCTCTGGGTAGAAAGATTTCTCCTGGTTTTCGGATTTGATGAGTGACTGAACTCCTTTATTAACGATGCCTGGTTCCGCACTACCCCAGAAGTGGAAACAATTTCCCCGCTAACCTTTTCAGAATCATAAAAACCTTCCGGTTTCCCAACTGTTCGAGAGAACACGGCCCCCGAGACAAATCAGACACGGCTGATGGGTAA
>NC_063376.1:3116289-3120027 GCF_021869965.1 Rhincodon typus
TGGACACTATGGGACAATTTAGCATGGCCAATCCACCCTAACCTGCATACCTTTGAGCAGTGGGAGGAAACCAGAGCACCCAGAGAAAATCCACGCAGACACGGGGGAGAATGTGCAAACTCCACACAGACAGTCGCCCGAGGATGCGCTGCGAGGCTGACCACTGAGGCACCGTGATGCCCTGATCCGATGGAACCCCATTGGTTTCCCAATTTTCATCCCTGTCGGAAACGATTTTGCTGTTAATCCTTTGCAATCCGGAAGGGCACTCGCCATTTTTGAGCCGAGCCCCCTTGCCCCCTTTCCCCCTTCCCCCCCCCAACCCAATCACCCGCGGGCAGAGAGGGGAGGGGGGTTACCTACCTGCTGCGTGCTGGAGGAACCCGACGCCGAAGACATCATGATGAACTTGGTTGCCGGGGGGGAGGGCTGAGTTGGGGTGGACGGCCGGGCAGAGACCAGAGTCTGCATGGGCAGCGTGATGGAGCTGGGCACTTTGATGATGCTGGGGGCCCGCGACGTTTGTGGGGACTGCGATATCGTCAGCGTGGGCCGAGGCTGCAACAGTCAACAAAAAAAAACACGCCTCCGAGTCAAAAAAAACAGCTCTGTCCTCGACCGAAGGCCTCCTCAAAAACCTGCACACTCCCACCCCTCCCCTAATCCTTGGGAAGCGTCTGGTTATGTAATCCACCCCTCCCTGTTTTTAACAACTACTGGCTGCTTCATGAGACCAGGCGTGATTAAATAATTACAACAGATTGTGAAATTCCTTCACATCAAAGTACGCCCCGTTAAACATCTTGCATTAATGGTGAGATTATTTTATAGCTACCAGCTCGAATCTTTTCTGGGAAAGAAAAGCACAGGTAAATATCCTTCATCTGTGTAGATTCACTTAAAACATATTCCCATTCAGCAGAAATAAAATTAAACCAACCACAATGAACAGGATGAAGTGCATTCTCTGTTCGCCTCAACACTCCTGCATGACAAAAATGACTTGCATTGATATAGCACCTCCAAATATAGTATCTCTATTAATATAGTGTCTCAAGCCTTCAGAGCCAGTCAATGGGCTGAAGAGTAGCGGACCGAGTTTAATTTGGAAAAATGTGAGGTACTGCATTTTGGCAAAACAGACAAGGGCAAGACTTATACAATAAAAAGGAGGGCCTTGGATAGTGTTGTAGAATAGCAAGACCTAGGGGTTCAGGTACAAATTCTTTGAAGTTTGAATCACATACAGACAGGGAGGTTAAGGCGGCGTTTAGCACGCTTGCCTTCATTGCTCAGACCGGAGTACAGGAGTTGGGACGTCATGTTGAGGTTCTGGAAGACTGGAAGAGTAAAAATGGCAGATCCCAGACCAGTGTTATGCTCCTCTTGCTCAATGTGGGAGCTCAGGGACACAGCTGATGTCCCTGACTCCTACACGTGCAGGAAGTGTGTCCAGCTGCAGCTCTTGTTAGACCGCATGACGGCTCTGGAGCTGCAGATGGACTCATTTTGGAGCATCCGCAATGCTGAGGAAGTCGTGATAGTGTGTTTAGCAAATTGGTCACACCGCAGATTAGGATTGCTGAGGGAGAAAGGGAATGGGTGACCAAAAAGCAGAAAAAAAGCAGGAAGGCAGCGCAGGTGTCCCCTGCGGTCATCTCCCTCCAAAACAGGTATACCGTTTTGGATACTGTTGGGGGAGATGGCTCACCAGGGGAAGGCAGCAGGAGCCAGGTTCATGGCACTGTGGCTGGCTCTGCTGGACAGAAGGGCGGGAAAAAGAGTGGAAGGGCTATAGTCATAAGGGATTCGATTGTAAGGGGAGTAGATAGGCGGTTCTGTGGTCGAAAACGAGACTCCCGAATGGTATGTTGCCTCCCAGGTGCACGGGTCAGGGATGTCTCAGATCGACTGCAGGACATTCTGAAGGGGGAGGGTGAACAGCCAGCTGTCGTGGTGCATATAGGCACCAATGATATAGGTAAAAAAATGGGATGAGGTCCTACAAGCAGAATTTCGGGAGTTAGGAGCCAAGTTAAAAAGTAGGACCTCAGAGGTAGTAATCTCAGGATTGCTACCAGTGCCACATGCTAGTCAGAGTAGAAATGAAAGAATAGGCAGGATAAATGAGTGGCTTGAGAGATGGTGCAGGAGGGAGGGGTTCAGATTTTTGGGACATTGGGACCGGTTCTGGGGGAGGTGGGACTATTACAAATCGGACGGTCTACACCTGGGCAGGACTGGAACCAATGTCCTAGGGGGTGCTTATGCTAACACTGTTTGGGGAGGGTTTAAACTAATGCGGCAGGGGGATGGGAACCAAATGAGCAGGTTAGTGGACAGCAAAGAGGTAGTAACTAAAGCCTGTAAGGAACTAGATAATGAAGTCAGTGTGACTAAGGTGAAGAGTAGGCAGAGAGTAGATGATGAACGCAAAGGGAGAGGTGGTCTGAGGTGCATTTGTTTTAATGCGAGAAGTGTAGTAGGTAAGGCAGATGAACTTAGGGCTTGGATTAGTACCTGGGAGTATGATGTTATTGCTATTACTGAGACTTGGTTGAGGGAAGGGCAAGATCGGAAAGTAAATATCCCAGGATATAGATGCTTCAGGCGGGATAGAGAGGGAGGTAAAAGGGGTGGAGGAGTTGCATTACTGGTCAAAGAGGATATCACAGCTGTGCTGAAGGATGGCACTATGGAGGACTCGAGCAGTGAGGCAATATGGGCAGAGCTCAGAAATAGCAAGGGTGCGGTAACAATGTTGGGGCTGTACTACAGGCCTCCCAACAGCAAGCGTGAGATAGAGATACAAATATGTAGACAGATTATGGGAAGATGTAGGAGTAACAGGGTGGTGGTGATGGGAGATTTTAATTTTCCCAACATTGGCTGGGATTCACTTAGTGTTAGGGGTTTAGATGGAGCAGAATTTGTAAGGAGCATCCAGGACGGTTTTCTAGAGCAGTATGTAAATAGTCCAACTCGGGAAGGGGCCATACTGGACCTGGTGTTGGGGAATGAGCCTGGCCAAGTGGTTGAAGTTTCAGTAGGGGATTACTTTGGGAATAGTGATCACAATTCCGTAAGTTTTACAATACTGATGGACAAAGACGAGAGTGGTCCTAAAGGAAGAGTGCTAAATTGGGGGAAGGCCAACTATAGCAAAATTCGGCAGGAGCTGGGGAATGTGGATTGGGAACAGCAGTTTGAGGGTAAATCCACATTTGATATGTGGGAGGCTTTTAAAGAGAGGTTGATTAGAGTGCAGGACAGACATGTCCCTGTGAAAATAAGGGATAGAAAGGGGAAGATTAGGGAACCATGGATGACAAGTGAAATTGTGAGACTAGCAAAGAGGAAAAAGGAAGCATACATAAGGTCTAGGCGACTGAAAACAGACAAAGCTTTGGAAGAATATCGGGAAAATAGGACCAATCTGAAATGAGGAATTAAGAGGGCTAAAAGGGGTCATGAAATATCTTTAGCAAACAGGGTTAAGGAAAATCCCAAAGCCTTTTATTCATTCATAAGGAGCAAGAGGGTCACTAAAGAAAGGGTTGGCCCACTCAAGGACAAAGGAGGGAAGTTATGCGAGGAGTCAGAGAAAATGAGTGAGATTCTTAATGAGTACTTTGCGTCGGTATTCACTGAGGAGCGGGACATGACGGATGTTGAGGTTAGGGATAGATGTTTGATTACTCTAGGTCAAGTCGGCATTGGGTGGGGGGGGGGGGGGGG
>NC_063376.1:3120127-3120701 GCF_021869965.1 Rhincodon typus
AGTGTTGGGTATTCTAAAAGGCATTAGCGTGGAGTCCCCAGGTCCAGATAGGATCTATCCCAGAGGAAATAGCTGGGGCCTTAACAGATACCTTTGCAGCATCCTTGAGCACGGGTGAGGTCCTGGAGGACTGGAGAATTGCTAATGTTGTCCCCTTGTTTAAGAAGGGTAGCAAGGATAATCCAGGTAATTCTAGACCGGTGAGCCTGACGTCAGTGGTGGGGAAGCTGCTGGAGAAGATACTGAGGGATAGAATCTATTTACATTTGGAAGAAAATGGGCTTAATAGTGATAGGCAGCATGGTTTTGTGCAGGGAAGGTCATGTCTTACCAACTTGATAGAATTCTTTGAGGAAGTGACGAAGTTGACAGATGAGGGAAGGGCTGTGGATGTCATATACATGGACTTCAGTAAGGTGTTTGATAAGGTTCCCTATGGTAGGCTGATGGAGAAAGTGAAGTCGCATGGGGTCCAGGGTGCACTAGCTAAATGGATAGAGAACTGGCTGGGCAACAGGAGACAGAGAGTTGTAGTGGAAGGGAGTTTCTCAAAATGGAGAACTGTGACCAGTGG
>NC_063376.1:3120801-3121589 GCF_021869965.1 Rhincodon typus
GGTTTTCTAGAGCAGTATGTAAATAGTCCAACTCGGGAAGGGGCCATACTGGACCTGGTGTTGGGGAATGAGCCTGGCCAAGTGGTTGAAGTTTCAGTAGGGGATTACTTTGGGAATAGTGATCACAATTCCGTAAGTTTTACAATACTGATGGACAAAGACGAGAGTGGTCCTAAAGGAAGAGTGCTAAATTGGGGGAAGGCCAACTATAGCAAAATTCGGCAGGAGCTGGGGAATGTGGATTGGGAACAGCAGTTTGAGGGTAAATCCACATTTGATATGTGGGAGGCTTTTAAAGAGAGGTTGATTAGAGTGCAGGACAGACATGTCCCTGTGAAAATAAGGGATAGAAAGGGGAAGATTAGGGAACCATGGATGACAAGTGAAATTGTGAGACTAGCAAAGAGGAAAAAGGAAGCATACATAAGGTCTAGGCGACTGAAAACAGACAAAGCTTTGGAAGAATATCGGGAAAATAGGACCAATCTGAAATGAGGAATTAAGAGGGCTAAAAGGGGTCATGAAATATCTTTAGCAAACAGGGTTAAGGAAAATCCCAAAGCCTTTTATTCATTCATAAGGAGCAAGAGGGTCACTAAAGAAAGGGTTGGCCCACTCAAGGACAAAGGAGGGAAGTTATGCGAGGAGTCAGAGAAAATGAGTGAGATTCTTAATGAGTACTTTGCGTCGGTATTCACTGAGGAGCGGGACATGACGGATGTTGAGGTTAGGGATAGATGTTTGATTACTCTAGGTCAAGTCGGCATTGGGTGGGGGGGGGGGGGGGG
>NC_063376.1:3121689-3129621 GCF_021869965.1 Rhincodon typus
CTTTGCAGCATCCTTGAGCACGGGTGAGGTCCTGGAGGACTGGAGAATTGCTAATGTTGTCCCCTTGTTTAAGAAGGGTAGCAAGGATAATCCAGGTAATTCTAGACCGGTGAGCCTGACGTCAGTGGTGGGGAAGCTGCTGGAGAAGATACTGAGGGATAGAATCTATTTACATTTGGAAGAAAATGGGCTTAATAGTGATAGGCAGCATGGTTTTGTGCAGGGAAGGTCATGTCTTACCAACTTGATAGAATTCTTTGAGGAAGTGACGAAGTTGACAGATGAGGGAAGGGCTGTGGATGTCATATACATGGACTTCAGTAAGGTGTTTGATAAGGTTCCCTATGGTAGGCTGATGGAGAAAGTGAAGTCGCATGGGGTCCAGGGTGCACTAGCTAAATGGATAGAGAACTGGCTGGGCAACAGGAGACAGAGAGTTGTAGTGGAAGGGAGTTTCTCAAAATGGAGAACTGTGACCAGTGGCGTTCCACAGGGATCTGTGTTGGGACCACTGCTGTTTGTGATATACATAAATGATCTGGAGGAAGGTATAGATGGTCTGATTAGCAAGTTCGCAGATGACACTAAGATTGGTGGAGTAGCAGATAGTGAAGGGGACTGTCGGAGAATGCAGCAGAATATAGATAGATTGGAGAGTTAGGCGGAGAAATGGCAGATGGAGTTCAATCCAGGCAAATGCAAGGTGATTCATTTTGGAAGATCCAATTCAAGAGCGAACTATATGGTAAATGGAAAAGCCCTGGGGAAAATTGATGCACAGAGAGATCTGGGTGTTCAGGTCCATTGTACCCTGAAGGTGGCAACGCAGGTCGATAGAGTGGTCAAGAAGGCATACGGCATGCTTTCATTCATCGGACGGGGTATTGAGTGCAAGAGTTGGCAGGTCATGTTACAGTTGTATAGGACTTTGGTTCGACCACGTATGGAATACTGCGTACAGTTCTGGTTGCCACATTACCAAAAGGATGTGGATGTTTTGAAAAGGGTGCAGAGGAGGTTCACCAGGATGTTGCCTGGTATGGAGGGCACTAGCTATGAAGAGAGGTTGAGTAGATTAGGGTTATTTACATTAGAAAGACGGAGGTTGAGGGGGGGACCTGATTGAGGTCTACAAAATCATGAGAGGTATAGACAGGGTGGATAGCAAGAAGCTTTTTCCCCAGAGTGAGGGACTCAATTACTAGGCGTCACGATTTCAAGGTGAGAGGGGAAAAGTTTAAGGGAGATATGCGTGGAAAGTTCTTTACGCAGAGGGTGGTGGGTGCCTGGAATGCATTGCTAGCGGAGGTGGTAGAGCCGGGCACGATAGCGTCATTTAAGATGTATCTAGACAGATACATGAATGGGCAGGGAGCAGAGGGATACAGATCCTTGGAAAATAGGCGACAGGTTTAGATAAAGGATCTGGATCGGCGCAGGCTTGGAGGGCCGAAGGGCCTGTTCCTGTGCTGTAATTTTCTTTGTTCTTTGTTCTTTATTACTGCGTCCAGTTCTGGTTGCCCAGTTATAGGAAGGATAGTTTTAAACTGCAAAGGGTTCAGAACAGATTTACAAGGATGTTGCTGGGAATGGAGGGTTTGAGTTAAAAAGGAGAAGCTGAATAGGCTGGGACCTTTCTTCACTGGAGCGTAGGAGGTTGAGGGGTGACCTTATAGAGGTTTATAAACGCATGAGGGGCATGGATAGGGTGAATAGCAAAGGCTGTGTCCCTTCGGTGGGGGATTTCAAGATTAGGGGGCATATTTTTAAGGTGAGAGGAGAAAGATTTAAAAAAGACATGAGGGGTAACTTTTTCCACACAGAGAGTGGTTCGTTTGTGGAATGAGCTTCCAGAGGAAGCACTGGATGCGGGTACAGTTACAATGTTTAAGAGACATTTGGATAAGTACATGAATAGGAAAGGTTTGGAGGGATATGGGCCAGGAGCAGGCAGGTGGGGCTAGTTTAGTTTGGGATTTATGGTCGGCACGGACTGGTTGGGCCGAAGGGTCTGTTGCCATGCTGCAGGACTCTACGCTCTAAGTACTTTTGGACGTGTGGTCACTTGGAGAGATATAGGTATGCAGCGTGATTTGCCCCAAACAGCAATGAGATAATGACAGCTTTTATGATGCCAATTCAAATCAATACTGGCCAGGAAACTGGTGTCAAGTGTCCTGGTAAGTCGTGCCACAGGGTTTCTCACCGCACCCGCCCCCCGCCCCACGGTTGGCATGGCCTCAGTTTAATGTCTGAACTGAGGGTGTGTCACCATCTCCGAGCAGTACAGTGTCCCATCAGTGCTGCAACACCAACAGCATCAGCTTTGTCCATTACAAAGCCTCTGGAGCGCAGTCTGTACGTGAACTCATGGTGCAGGGGCGGGCTACCCGCTAGCTCTCTGAGCAGCCTGCACTGATTAAACAGTTGGCTCGAGAGAACCAGGGGCTGGGAAAGGAGACAGAAGCGAAAGCAAATGAGTAACCCCCTTCCTACCAATCCGGGCTCTCCGCGCTCAGAGGCGCTAGATAAACGCAAGCTGGCGTTGCTGCGGTTTTCTCACCTGGGTGATGGTCAGGGTTGTCCTGTTCACCTGCTGGGCCTGCATGGCAGCCTGGGCACGGGCTTTCACCACATGGGTACACAAAATGGGGCCCAGGTACCCATAGTCGGTCTTATAGGACTCCTGGTTGTCAGGAGGAGATCGGATCTTCGCCACAACCGGTGCGCAATGTTTCTGGAAGAGCAAAAGCAAACAGTTGCAACTTTATAAGCCTAAAAAAAAGGTTGAAACCTTTACAACTGACCAAAGCACGTTCAATAGCAAATTTCCGCAAGGAAATGGGATATTGGTGGAAAGGAATTGTTTGCAAAGCTGCAGGAAGAGGAACAAAGGAAGACAAGATCTAACTGCACTGTTCTTGTAAATAGCTAGTCCAGACAACAGCTTGAAAGGCCTCGTAAGGTTCCACCTTCTGAACCGCAATCTCAGCACCCTCTTTCATGTGCAGCACAAATTGCTGTTCCCTTCTGGGATTTGGCATTCTTGTGATTCTGTCCTGACGAGCACAAGACAAAATGCTTCGACGGTGTGCGTGTTTTTTTTCCCAAACAGCGACGGTCTTAAACTCTTTGTGAAATCGAAGGTGGCAGACTTTAGGAATCATTGCTTAGGCATCAGAGGGAGTGCTGGGTTCAATTCCAGGCACTGTGGCGATGCTGTGGTTCTGAGAAGTGTATTTTGCTTTGAAGAGTGGTTTTAAGACAGAGGTACCAAGCTGTCTACTTGGAAAGCCAGTAAAAAAGCTTGGGAGGCCTTGGTGGTTTTTTTTAAAAACGTTGGAACAACTGAAGCAGCCTGGCTGGGTGTGAGCAGCTCTCACAGACCAGGCTTTCTAGTATTGTTGTTAAAATTTAGGCTTAACTTGAAGCAGTTGCTGTTGTGCGGACTTGAAAACATGGAAGCTATTTTTCCCCCTCGCTCGGTTACAGCCAAAAGCTGGGGGCTCTCTTATGGAGTTGCTAGGTTGTATGTGCGACAAAATCTGTGTTTCTGAAGTTACCTTTTTGCCGAAGGTTTTGTTTATAAGATGTGACTGTAATGGAACAGTTAATTAGTAATAGATACTGTAGCTATTATTCTGCTAAGCTTTCCAATAGAGTTGTTATTTTAAGTTCTTCTTTCTTTTTAACCTTAACATTTAAATAAATTGTTTTGCTTAATGTCGAGTAGAGCACGTTACATTTGTGTTTAAAACAAGAAAACTTTAAGGTCTAGGCTACCTTCTTAAAGAAATATTTTGAGGGGGTCTGGTCTGGTCCAGAACAACATCAGGACCTGGGAAGAGGAGACTGGCTGGATTGGTACCGTGAATGAGGGACTCTGCACAGTTATGCTGAGAGACTAGCGAAGCTGGGATTGTTTCACTCTTGACCAGAGAAGGTGAAGCAGATTTAATGGAGGTGCTGCAAAATCACGAGGGGCTTTGACAAGAGGCGACGAGGACAAACAGCTCCCGGCAGCAGGAGGGTCATTAGCCAGAGGGGGTAGTTGAAGAGAAGTGACTTCTGGTAACGCATGACCGTGGAACAGAAATGGAAGCAGATGAGAGAGGAATGTGCAAAAATAGATAAAAATACCTCAAAGGGAAATAAACTCAGGGGGAAACATGACAGCCTACACTGAAATGATGGGTCAACTGGCCACCTGCAGTTTGAAGAATTTTTTTCTTTATTCATTCATGGGACAAGGGTGCCCCTGGCCAGGCAGCATTCATTGCCCATCCCTAATTACCCAGAGGGCAGTTAAGAGTCAACCACGTTGGCTGTGGGTCTGGAGTCACATGTAGGCCAGACCAGGTAAGGATGGCAGTTTCCTTGCCTAAAGGACATCAGTGAACCAGACAGGTTTTTCCTGACAATTGAAAATGGATTCACTGTCATTAAATTGTTAATTCCAGATATTTATTGAATTCAAATTCCACCATCTGCTGTGGCGGGATTCAAACCCAGGTCCCCAGAACGTTATCTGGGTCTCTGGATTAACAGTCCGGCGATAATACCAATAGGCCATCGCCTTCCCTGCTGAAAGTCGTGCATTCAAAGTTTTGCAGACGGTCCTGCAGTGCCCCAGACACAAAGCACACCCCAGCTCCCTGATTCATAGGCAGCTACTATAGACAGCCTTCCCTGGGTCACCTACCAGTAACAGGCTCTGTACGTGATCCGCTCCAATCTTATCGATGTTACTGACGACCGGTCCTTCCAGTACAGCTCGGATACGCTCCCCTTCGATCTGCAGCCTCTGGATGATCAGAGTCTTTATCACCTGTTTTTTTTCCCCCAAAGGCATTTGGTTAATACAAACGCTTGTACTTAGACAGAAGATTTGCGCAGGGTGCGACATCTGCGAAGCTGCAATTCAGCTAGGCTCCCCTGGCAGCACCTTACAAATGCGGGGCCTCTACCCTCTCAAAGGCCAAGGGCGACAGAAACATGGGAACTTGATACAGGCTCTGCCTCGGAGTTGCTGACCACGCCCCACTTGAAACCACATCACCCGTTCCTTCGCTGGGCGGCACGGTGGCTCAGTGGTTAGTGCTGCTGCCTCAGAGCACACAGGGCCCAGGTTCGATTCTAGACTAGCAGTGTCGGAGCACTGCAATGCCATGTTTGTTTGTGCACACGCTTGCTGCAATACCAGGCAGTGACAAGCCAAGGGCAAGCCTCAGCCTACCACCACCTTCTCAAGAGCAATTCATCGAATCCCTATAGAGCGGAAACAGGTCAATCGGCCGATCAAACCCACATTACCCTTCTGAAGGGCATTCCACCCACACCCCTACATTTCCGCTGTAACCCTGCAGTTCCCATGCTTAATCTACCCCCTGGATACTACGGGACAATTTAGCACGGCCAACCCACCCTGACCCGCACATCCCTGGGCACTATGGGACAATTTAGCATGGCCAACCCACCCTAACCCGCACATCCCTGGGCACTATGGGACAATTTAGCACGGCCCATCCACCCTAACCTGCACATCCCTGGGCACTATGGGACAATTTAGCACGGCTCATCCACCCTAACCTGCACATCCCTGGGCACTACAGGATAATTTAGCACAGCCAATCCACCCTAACCTGCACATCTTTGGACTGTGGGAGGAAACCAGAGCACCCGAAGGAAACCCACACAGACACGGGGAGAATGTGCAAACTCCACACAGACAGCTGCCCGAGGGTGGAATCGAACCCAGGTCCTTGGCGCTGTGAGGCAACAGTGCAGCCCTGAGGGATGGGAAACAAATGCAGGCGAGCCTTCTAAAACAAGGAACTTGAAACAGAAACTGAAAAAGCTGGAGCTACTCAGGAGGTCTGGCGACATCTGTGGGAAGAAGAACTCGCAAGATCTGCAGATGCTGGAGTCAGAGATAACACACAGTGTGGAGCTGAAGGAACACAGCAGGCCAAGCAGCATCAGAGGAGCAGGAAAGTTGATGTTTCAGGTCGGGACCCTTCAGAAATGGGAGGGGGAAAGGGTCCCAAACCGAAACCTCAACTCTCCTGCTCCTCTGATGCTGCCTGGCCTGCTGTGTTCATCCAGCTCCACACTGTGTTATCTGTGGGAGGGAAGCAGTTATCTCTGGAGTCTCATCAGAAGGAATCTGACATTTGAGACTATCAGAGGAGATAGAAGGAAGCTTGAAAAGCAAAACAGCTTCCAATTTACAAACGGGTTATAGTGACCACTTAACACGTTCAGCGTTATCTAACCCAGTTCTTGTTAGAAAGTGACTCACGCAGTGAGCAGCTTTCAAAGCAGTGTCCTTTTCAGAGCGCTGACTGAAACAGACTAACGTGGGGAAGCAAGCATTGCCCAGAGAGAGAGAGAGAGACGGGGTTTCGCTGGCGAGTTAATTAAAGGCCCAGGCTAAAGGGACAGTGCCACGCCAGGGGGAAGTGGTGTTAAAATACTCGTCGGGAGACGACTCACATCGTGGCCCAGCTCCGCCAATCCTGCGATGCAGCCATACCTCGTCGTCCAGGGGGTCTTGTCATCCAGCCAACTCTGAAACGGTAACCAAAAAGCAAGGCCATGTCATACCGGGGAGGTTCAGTGCGTCAAACAGGCCGGGCAACAACGATCTAGCACCGGCTCAGTAGAACAGAACACCGGGATCTCTAGTTTAATGTCTCAAGCTGTGCCCTGGGCCTGGGGCAACAGCACAACGAGCTGCGTTACTGGGGGGTGAATCTGTGCATGGATACCGCGGACCACTTCTACCTCAACCACCTCCCCTCGCCCAGTGACCGTTTTATCCAGAAACACGGTTATTCTCCTGGTCGGTATCTCACAGTGCAACCACCCCACTCTGAGACTGGAGATTCCGCAAAAGATCTGCTGTCCCGATCTCTAGCTCAGCCTGTCTCGCTGTGCTCGCTGATCCACGCTGACCCAGCGAGAACCTCTCGATCTTTCAATTCTCATCTTGGTTTTCAGATCCCTACCTCGCAACCCCAAACTCTCCCCAACACAGCCCCTTTTCACCTCTGCATTCTTTTATCCACCAGACGCTTCATCCGCTCCACCACCTGCTGCTGGTTCTCTTCCAGTTGCCTGAACCCTCAACTCCAATCACATCCTTGGGCATCTCCATTGCGCCTTTAAAGATGGCTGACCTCACCCTCGGGCCCAATGTGCTCACTGGGCGCAGTAGCGTTGGTGTTGTTTGAGACCACAGTGGGGGGGGTACAGGGACCCTCACACCGATGCCCATAGGGCTGGGCCTTACCTTGGTGAAGGTCTTGGTGATGCGGGACTGGACATTGTTCGTGGTGGTGCTGAAGTTCTTGCAGATCTGCGCCATGAGGCGGGCAGCGAAGTCACGGAGAGCCCAGTGGTTGTCCACGTCAGGGCGCAGGCACAGCTGGCGGCTCACGATGCAGGTCACCACCGCGGGGATCAGCTCGTGTAACTGCGGAGCGGTACGACACGACAGTCAGTGCGGCACAGTGCCAGCGCGAGGGGTCATGGGTCACATCCACCCTGTCCCTCAGTCCCACCTCCGACACGCCCTGCCCTTCCACCCTCAGCACCACGCACCCCCCCCCCACCCGCCCCCTCGACACACCCAGCCCCCACCCCCAACACACCCGGCTCCCCTCTCCCTCAGCTCCCACCTCCGACATGCCCTGCCCTCCCACTCTCAGCGCCACGCACCCCTCCCCCCGACATGCCCTGCCCCACACTTCCTCAGCCCCCACCCCCAACACACCCGACTCCCCTCTCCCTCAGCCCCCACCTCCGATAGGCCATGTACCCCCTCTCTCATACCCCCGCCGACACGCCCACCCCGCCCCTCCCTCAGCCTCCCCTGACACGCTCGGCTCCCCTCTCTCCCTCAGCTCCCACCCCCGACACGCCCTGCAC
>NC_063376.1:3129721-3133123 GCF_021869965.1 Rhincodon typus
CCCCCCCCCCCCCCCCCCCCCTCCCTAGCACGCCGTGCCCCAGCCTCCCTCAGCATCCACCCCCAAAGCACCCTGCGCCCCCTCCCCTGACACGCCTGGCCCCACTTCCCTCAGATGCCACCCCCTCCCTGATACATCCATGGAACACCTCCCCATCACTCCCTCCCCATCTCTGTAGATTCCTACGACCCTCAGATCATTTTTGTTTTAAATTCATTCACAGGATGTGGACATTTATTGCCCGCAGGGCAGTTAAGGGTCGACCACATTGGCTTCACGTGTAGGCCAGACTGGGTAATGGTGGCAGCTCCCTTCCCCCAAAGGACATTAGTGACCCAGAGAGATCTTTCCAATGTCTGACGATGCTCATTATTAGACTCTTCACTCCAGATTTTTGTTTCTTTTCGATTGAATTCAAACTGCACCACTTGTGGGACTCGAACCCAGGATCCCCAGGAAATGTCCTGGATATGACTGTGCTGTGATAATGACACTGGGGGCCATCACCTCCTCTGATCCCAGCCTCCTGCACACACCCACCCGGACACCCATCCAGCTTCCGGTCGTCGCTCCCTCGCAGCTGATGGCTCCGCGCGGTGTTAAATGATGCCCATACAGCGCTGGAGCACCCTGGGCCGGCTTGGCTACGTCAGAGGCGCTACAGAAACGCAGCAGCCGACGAGAGTTGCACGACTATGCGCCGTGCTCCGGAGATGAAAGTTCCTGCCTCATCGGCCCAACCAGTCTCACGCACTTCAGTTGGGCGGCCACCCATTCAAGTCCCGCACCAGGGACCCGAGCACAGAATCCACTCCAAATCTCACAGCGCCACACCCAGGGATCTCCGCCCTGCCCAAGGCTTCAGTCGGGGAACTGTCCCCAGCACCTATTTCCTCCTCAATCTACAAGTACTGCTTCCTTCACCATCATTGCTACTTGCTACGCACTAATTGGCTGCTTCATTTCCCACATCGCAACAGCGACCGCCCCCAAAAACAAAAAGTACTTCATGGGCTTTGGTGTGACCTGTGGTCGCGAAAGGTGCCGCAGAAATGTAAAGCCTCCCTTTGAGACACTCAGGGATGGGAGGACTCGACAACACTCACGTATTTCTCCAGGTACAGCGTAGGATTATCCATCAGCGCCTTCACCATCCGCATCAGGTAGATCAGCAAGGCCAGGTTATTCTGTACCACATTCACACGCACCTGAGCAGAAGGAACAGGAGCACACAAAGACTGAGAACGGCCATTTTATAAGCACCCGCGCTAGGAGAGGTCCACCCAGGCCGGGTAAAGATGTTTCCACTGAATTCCCATGGGATTCTTTAGCAACTGCGTTATATTGACAGCTCTTAGTTCTAGCCTTGCCCTTACGGAGAAATATCACTATCCTAGAGAACGTCCTACTGAGCCATCTCTCCGCTTTATAGAATCATAGAATCCCTACAGTGTGGAAACAGGCCCTTCGGCCCAACAAGTCCACACCGACCCTCAGAACACCCACCCAAAACCATCCCCCTATAACCCACCTAATCTACACATCACTGAACACTATGGGCAATTTAGCATGGCCAAGCCACCTAACCTGCACATCTTTGGACTGTGGGAGGAAACCGGAGTACCCGGAGGAATCCCACACAGACACGGGGAAAATGTGCAAACTCCACACAGACAGTCACCCGAGGGAGGATTTATCTTGACTGTAGACCCTTTGGTCCAACTCATCTGTGCTGACCAGATATCCTAAATTAATCTAGTCCCATTTGCCAGCATTTGGCCCCTATCCCTCTAAACCCTTCCTATTCATGTACCCATCCAGGTGCCTTTTAAATGTTGTAACTGTACCAGCCTCCACCACTTCCTCAGGCAGCTCATTCCATACACGCACCACCCTCTGCGTGAAAAGTGCCTCAGGTCCCTTTTAAGTCTTTCCCCTCTCACATTAAACCTATGCCCCTCTAGTTTTGGACTCTCCTCCCCAAGAAAAAAGATCTTAGCTATTCACCCTATCCATACCCCCATGATTTTATAGACCTCTGTAAGGTCACCCCTCAGCCTCCGACGCTGCAGGGAAAATAGCCCCAGCCTATTCAGCCTCTCCCTGTAGCTCAAACCCTCCAATCCTGGCAACATCTCCCTCGGTCAGACCACACCAAGTGTACTGTACACAATTCTGGTCTCGAGATCCCTCAGTTAGTGAGTGTGCTCCATCGTTCAACAAAATTACGACTTATCGTCTACCACGATGCCATTTTCCTGCACTATCCTCACGTCCCTGGATATCTCTTAATTTTGAGAAATCGATCAATCTCATTCCTTGACCACACTCAATGGCAAAGCTGCCACCACTTTGTGAAGCAGAGAATTCCAAACCTCCAGAGATAAGAAATTCCTCCTCATCTCAATCCAAAATAACCTGGCCCCTTATTCAGAGACCTTGCCTCCCCCCGCCACCACTCCGGTGCTCAATGACACAACAGGCAGAGAGAAACATCCCTTCTACATCTACACTGTCGAGCTCTGAGCTACGATATGTAAGAGGTGATTCGGTTAACTGCAGCCAGGGAGAGTGAGGCAGAGAGAGAGAGAAAGATAGCAATGTCAAGTTGTTTTACCCCTTCTGATATGAAGGTGCTGAATCTGGGTAACATCTGGTACAGGCCCGGGTCAGTGGCTATGCTCTGGAGGGCCTCCTGTGTCAAAGAATGAGGACAGTGATCAGCCCCAAGGTAATGACAAACAGAACACACTGCTGTGTAAGACACCGCGGTGCTTCCTTCTCAGAGAAGAGATCTTACTGCACGTTTAGCCTCGCAGGAGCCGACACAAGCCTCTGTTATCTCCTTGTAATACAGCTGCTGCTCCACAGACAGCTCGTGCGTGGTCCTCGGTTTCAGTTTCAGAACAGCCCCGTCCAGCAGAGACTTCTTTTTATCTTTACCTGAGAGAGGGGAGGGAGGAGCCGTTATCATACAGCGAAGGCACAAGGGCACGCGTAGGACAGCAAGGATGGGAACAAGAGAGGGGAAGATGGGGAGGGAGGAGCGTTATTGTACAGCGAAGGCACAAGGGCACGCAGAGAACAGCACGGACGGGAATGAGAGAGGGGAAGATGGGGAGGAAGGAGCCATTATTGTACAGTGAAGACACAAGTGCACGCGTAGGACAGCACAGATGGAAATGAGAGAGGGGAAGATGGGGAGGGAGGAGCGTTGTTGTACAGCGAAGGCACAAGGGCACGCGTAGGACAGCAAGGATGGGAACGAGAGAGGGGAAGATGGGGAGGGAGGAACGTTATTGTACAGCGAAGGCACAAGAGCACGCAGAGAACAGCACGGACGGGAATGAGACAGGGGAAGATGGGGAGGAAGGAGCCATTATTGTACAGTGAAGACACAAG
>NC_063376.1:3133223-3135941 GCF_021869965.1 Rhincodon typus
AAACCCCTCCCTCCCTCCAACGCTCCCATCCCCCTCGACCCCTGACCCTGGGGCCTGCATTTACGTAGGGCCTGTGGCCCGGCGTGTGCAACTCCCTTCCCCCAACACAAAGCAAGATCCCAGGGAGCCGCGAGGGGTTATCGCCACCCTCCCACCTGCGCCCCCCCCCCCCCGCCCCCCACCAGATAGCGCGGCCCACACCCTCAAGGCAAAGGAGAACATTCGGCCCATCTGACGGTCTCCCGGCCCGTCCCAGCCCAGCATTCCCTGCTGCGATCAGAGAGAGGGGACCCCACACACGGGAGCCGCTTCTTGTTCACCCCTTTGCTGCACCCCCTGGGCAAGGGTTGGGGGGTGGGGGGTGGGGGTGGGTTTGGGGAGGGGTGGTGTCTGCTGCCTGTCCCTAATTGCCCGTTTGTGTGGGGGTTGGGGGCGCGGTTTCAGGGGACAACTTAAGACTCTACCCCAACAGCTGTGGGTCTGGAGTCACGTCCAGCCCCAGACAGGGTGAGGACGGCAGACCTCCCCAACCCCCTTGAGGGGCAACAGCGGACACTGCCTGCAATGGGCCTGGGGTTTGAGCCTTAGGGAGAGGGCGAATAGGCCGGGGCTTTTCTCCCTGGAGCGTCGGAGGCTGAGGGGTGACCTTATAGAGGTTTACAAAACCCTGAGGGGCATGGATGGGGTGAATGGGAGGTGTGTTTCCCCCCAGGGTGGGGGTTTTAAAGACTAGGGGGGGGCATATTTTTAAGGTGAGAGGAGAAAGATTTGAAAGAAGACATGAGGGGGGCATCATTTATTACACAGAGAGTGGTTCGTGTGTGGAGCGAAGAGGTGGGTGCGGGTACAACGTTTAAAAGACATTTGGATAAGTCCATGAACAGGAAAGGTTCGGAGGGATAGGGGCCAGGAGCTGGCAGGGGTAGGCGGGGGGTGGGGGGGGAGGCGCTAGTTTAGTTTGGGACCGTGGCCGGCACGGACTGGTTGGGCCGAAGGGCCTGTCTCCGAGCCGCAGGACCCTCACCAGCGAGGACCGAACCGAATCTGCATTCCAGCGTCCGCGGGCGGCGGGGATTGGGACACAGCAGCCTCGGACTCGGAGCTGGCGCCTTGCAGAGAGAGACGACGACGGGGCCGGGGCTGCATTCGTGTGGCGCCTGGCCTGCCGGTGGCGGGGTGGGGGGGGGGGGCGCGGGTGTACGAGTCAGCGGTTACCCTGATGGAGCAGCTGATGAGCGATCTCCTGCAGTGGGCCTTCAGCAAATTCTGGTAAAGCTTCTTCCTCTTGTCCAGGCTGACCCGGTAGTCCCCTTCGTCCAGGGGCACGGGCTCAGACACACCTCCCGTGAAATCCACCAGGGCATCCGCGGTATTGCCCCCCTCCAGGGCCTCATAGCAGCCGTTCAACCTGGGTACGGGCCAAAGGGGTGGGGGGGTGTGTGGCAGGAGGGGTGGGGGGGTGTGGCGGGGGGGGGGGGGGAAAAACAGGGGGAAAAAATCTGATCAACGTCGGCACAGGATGATCCCAAACGCACCTCCACCCAGTTTGTCAGTTTCAGGGATCGTCTGCTCTCGGGCAGCGCCCTCCACTGTGTTAAACTGAAAGTAAATCTCCCTCTACACTGTCTCCCCCCAATCAAACACTCCCCAAGACAGGACAGCACAGGATTAGATACAGAGTAAAGCTCCCTCTACACTGTCCCACTCCCAGGACAGGGAAAGCACGGGGTTAGATACAGAGTAAAGCTCCCTCTACACTGTCCCCCACCATCAAACACTCCCCAGGACAGGGGCAGCATGGGGTTAGACACAGAGTAAAGCTCCCTCTACACTCTCCCTCATCAAACACTCCCCAGGACAGGGGCAGCACGGGATTAGATACAGAGTAAAGCTCCCTCTACACTGTCCCCCCCGCCATCAAACACTCCCAGGACAGGGACAGCACGAGGTTAGATACAGAGTAAAGCTCCCTCTACACTGTCCCCCCCCATCAAACACTCCCCAGGGACAGGGACAGCACGGGGTTAGATACAGAGTAAAGCTCCCTCTACACTGTGCCCCATCAGACAGCCCGAGAGAGCCTGGAGTCAAACACAGTCCAACTGGAACAGGCCAGCTTACGGAATTCATTCCCAATTTTGGACATTTCTGTTGAGAAGGCTGCGACGCATCTCTGGAGCCGGCGGGTCTCGAACCCAGGCCTCCTGGTGCGGAGGTAGGGACGCTACCACCGTGCAACCAGAGGTCCCGAGACCCTCGTTTAAAGTTTATCGTCGCAACCGTTTGAGTCCTGCAGGATTCGTGTTTTGTTTCGCCTCTTTGCGAGCAAAGCCCGTGCTGCCAGCCTGGCCCAGCGTTGATCGCCCCGTCCTTAATTGCCCTCCCTCCCCTCGAGGAGGTGACGGTCAGCTGCTTTATCCCAACGGTAGACCCTGCTGGGCTTCCGTTGGGCTCTGGTCTCGCTGGGGCATATCAGAGTCAACCACCTTGGCTGCTGGGGTCTGGAGTCACGTGTAGGCCGGACCAGGGTAAGGACGGCAGATTTCCCCACCCTAAGCGGGGGCACAAGTGACTCTCTTTGCCGACATTCTCTTCCGGAAGAGTCCCCTCACGAGCGCCAGTGTAGAGGTAGCTTGACTCTGTATCTAACCCCGTGCTGTTCCTGGGGGGCGTTTGATGGGGGACAGTGTAGAGGGAGCTTTACTCTGTATCTAACCC
>NC_063376.1:3135951-3136483 GCF_021869965.1 Rhincodon typus
TTTGATGGGGGACAGTGTAGAGGGAGCTTTACTCTGTATCTAACCCCATGCTGTCCCTGGGGGGTGTTTGACGGAGGGACAGTGTAGAGGGAGCTTTACTCTGTGTCTAACCCTGTGCTGTCCCTGGGGGGCGTTTGATGGGGGACAGTGTAGAGGAAGCTTTAGTCTGTATCTAACCCCATGCTGTCCCTGGGGAGTGTTTGACGGAGGGACAGTGTAGAGGGAGCTTTACTCTGTATCTAACCCCGTGCTGTCCCAGTCCCTGGGGAGTGTTTGATGGGGGACGGTGTAGAGGGAGCTTTACTCTGTATCTAACACCCTGTCCCTGAGGAGTGTTTGATGGGGGACGGTGCAGAGGGAGCTTTACTCTGTATCTAACCCCGTGCTGTCCCTGAGGAGTGTTTGATGGGGGGGACAGTGTAGAGGGAGCTTTACTCTGTATCTAATCCCCTGTCCCTGAGGAGTGTTTGATGGGGGACGGTATAGGGGGAGTTTTACTGTGTATCTAACCCCATGCTGTCTTTGGGGGGCA
>NC_063376.1:3136583-3136997 GCF_021869965.1 Rhincodon typus
TGGGGGGGGGACAGTGTAGAGGGAGTTTTACTCTGTATCTAACCCCCTGTCCCTGAGGAGTGTTTGATGGGGGACGGTGTAGAGGGAGCTTTACTCTGTATCTAACCCCCTGTCCCTGAGGAGTGTTTGATGGGGGACGGTGTAGAGGGAGCTTTACTCTGTATCTAACCCCGTGCTGTCTTTGGGGAGCGTTTGATGGGGATAAGTTGTCGGAAGAGGAGTTGTCTGTGACCTTTACCCTCCCCTAACCCCACAGCCATAGCCGTACCCCACCACCCCCCTCCATCCCGGCGACACGGAATGTTCCGGACCTTTTTCCAAAGCGAGGACTCTGTAGCCAGACAGGAACAGGCAGCCACGAACCAGCAGTTCCCCAGACTCCCCTGGTGCAGATCCCGCGAGCTGATCCCATCC
>NC_063376.1:3137097-3142162 GCF_021869965.1 Rhincodon typus
GGGGGGGGGGGGGGGGGTGGGGAGAGGTCAGAGGTCAGGGGATTCGGGGAGGGGGACTCTCGAAACCGGGCGCCGCACACCATCAGGCCCGGGCTTCGAGCATTGCCGGGGTAAAGGGGCCTGGTTTTTATTTTTGGAAGCCTTTCTCTCAGGGCCGCTCCCCGTCAGGACAGGTTTGCAAGAATGCCAAAGCTGCGAAGGGGAACGCGAATTTCTATTGGCCAGCGAGGGAAGGCGATTGGCAGCCGCGTTGCCGGGGAGAACGCGCCCCGCCAGGAAGCCCTTGACGACGGCGGGGGCGGAAACCTCAGCGGCCTCTTTCCCAGGGCGGGGGCCGCCAATCCGCATTTGCGTAGCGCCCGCTTCGCCGGACGAAGCCTAAGCTTCGCGGGCAGCTGTCCAACTTCGACGCCGGCCCGACGATCCGTCGCTGGCGTGGGGCCGAGAGGAGGTGGAGGCGGCTCAGGGAAAGGCCTAATCCTGCTCCGAGGTTTCAGAGACCAGGGTATTTGCCAAGAATAATTGCGCTGCCCACTTTCGAGGTGAGATCTTGACCCTTCGAAGGTAGAGCTCAGCTGAGGCAGGGTACCCACGGGCAGCGTGGCACTCCCTCAACAGGCCCCATACCGCGGAACGTGAAGGAGGGAACGGTTTTTCTTTCACCCTCGTGCTTATCAGGACCGCGCGCAGGAATGCCAAAGTCCGATCCACCGCGTCGATTAGCGCGACAGGAGGAAAGGGATCCCATTGGCTGGCAAGTCCTCTCTGACTGGGGAGGCATCGCCAGGGAGAACGCAGCACGGAACTATGGGCCCAGCTCTCAGATAATTGAAGGGAAGGCACAGGAACGAGAACACAACCTTTTTACACTTGTGTATGAATCAATGTTACTTCTAGCAAAGGGCCGATGCTTCAAAATGGAGTCGCAGGTAGACAGGGCGGTGAAGAAGGCGTTTGGTACGCTCGCCTTTATTGGTCAGTGCGTTGAGTATAGGAGTTGGGAGGGTCACGTTGCGGCTGTACAGGACATTGGTTAGGGTCACTATTGGAATACTGTGTTCAGTTCTGGCCTCCCCGCTGTAGGACGGACGTCGTTAAACATGAAAAAGATTTACAAGGATGTAGCCGAGGTTGGAGGGTTTAAGCTACAGGGAGAGGCTGGGGCTACTTTCCCCGGAGGCTGAGGGGTGACCTTATAGAGGTTTATAAAATCATGAGGGGGCATGGATAGGGTGAACAGTCGAGGTCTTTTTCCTGAGGTAGGGGGGTCCAAAACTAGAGGGGCATAGGTTTAAGGTGAGAGGGGAAAGGGAACAGAGGGGCAGCTTTTTCACGCAGAGGGCGGTGTGTGTATGGAATGGGAAGGGGTGGGGGCTGGTACAATTACTACATTTAAAAGGCATCTGGATGGGGACATGGATAGGAAGGGTTTAGAGGGATAGGGGCCAAATGCTGGCAAATGGGACTAGATTTATTTAGGATACCTGGTCAGCATGGACGAGTTGGGCCGAAGGGTCTGTTTCCGTGCTGTACAACTCTGTGACTCTATAACTATCAGGAACCAGGAATGAGATGCGGACCCCCCCCCCACCCCACCACCACCATCAGGGGCTTGTTGTCCCCACAAGATGTGTGATGTCATCAGATGGAGGTGGAGCCTAATGTAGTCTCCAGCACGAGAACCCTATCGGACCCGTTACCTCCTGCGACGGTGCTTGTCCTGAAGAGGTAAAACGCTTTGGCGATGCTCAGTGGCATTGCTCCTGGTGCGAGAGCTCAGCGGTGAAGCCATGCTGCCACCCAGTGGCCGCAGCTTGTAACTGCGGCCGGACGCGTTGACGGAGGGACAAACGCTGTCGCCCGCCGTTGGCCCTTTCCCAGCCGGCATTGCGGGGAAGCAAGGGGAGTGCGCAGGAACGCTGCCCAGTTCCTCCTCCCCGGAATTGCATCCTGGGGTCAGGATTTAGAACGCCCTGCCCGAGGACATGAGTGGGAAAGGAAACTGGATCGAGTCACAGGCCGTGGGGCAGCAGGGCAGAGGCACGGAGGGGCGCTACTGCTTCGTAGGGCCAGCAGGGTCACGGCAGGCTGAATGGCCCACTTTGGAGATGTGACCATGCAAGGATTCTGCAAACTGATGACTGAGGAATCCCTCCTTTTGGTGCAAGAAACACAAAGCAGGAAGTGGGCGGAATATAAATGCAGACAAGCTGACTCACGCCGCATATAGCTTATTAAAGATGGCTTTGACCCAGGACCAGTTGGAGGCCATTCAGCCTCTCAGCCTCGTGCTAACACTTCAGTTGGGTTGATGAGTCTGTATCTCCTGCTTCCCTGTTCCGTTTTAACCAAAAATAATTACACCAATCACGTTTCGGCATTTCCGGCCAACCGTCGAACCTTGATGGTATCTCACGAAGCGAGCTGATCGACTGGGATGGGCATCGCTGACTGGTCATTAACAGTCCCTCACCCCAATTTGATGGAACCCAAAGTGAAACAGAGGGCAAAGGTGGGGGAGGGGTTTTGGGGGGGGAGGGGTGTGGTCTTTTCCGAATTACCCACTATGACTTGGATTGGGGGGGGGGTGGTCTTGCGTAGGCAAGGGTTTACATTCAACAAGGTCTCCCTGGGTTATTAGGCCAGGGGCTTTGGTACTGGGTGATCTGGTTAAGGCGCCTCCCTATTGGTTGGGACCCGGTCAATGGTAGAGAGGTGATGAGCACCTTCAGCGACACCCTCCGATCTTACCTCGCGAGGACTCCTCCCTCAACACGTCCTCAGGGACAGTAGCAGGGCCCCGTTCAGCACGAATGGCCTCCTTGGTGAATCTTTCTGCCCCGAGCACTCTCCCTGTCCCTCTTCTCACTGGCTCCCCTTTGAAGAGAGGGGCATGGAAAGAGAGAGGGAGGGAGAGTGAGACAGCAAGAGAGAGCAAGACCGAGTGAGAGAGAGCAAGAGAGGGAGAGGGAGAGAGAGTCAGAGAGAGAGAGCGAGAGCGAGAGAGGGAGAGGGAGAGAGAGTCAGAGAGAGAGAGGGAGAGGGAGAGCAAGAGAGAGAGGGCGAGAGAATGAGAGAGTGAGAGGGGGAAAGAGAGAGCGAGAGAGAGTGACAACAAGCGAGAGAAAGCGCGAGAGTGGGAGAGGGAGAGAGGGTCAGAGAGAGAGAGCGAGAGAACGAGAGAGTGAGAGGGGGAAAGAGAGAGCGAGAGAGAGTGACAGCAAGCGAGAGAAAGCACGAGAGAGGGAGAGAGAGCGCAAGAGGGCGAGGTGGGGAGAAGAAAGAGGGCAGGGAGAGAGAGAACTGTCTTGTAGCGGAGACAAGAGGCAGAATTCAGAATAGGGGGTGGGGGAAGCAGAGTGGAGTTGAGGATTAATAGATCAGCAAGAAGGAGGAGGCCAATGGGCCCTTCGAGCCTGTTAAACCATTCCACTGGATCGTGGCAACTTTTTCACACAGAGGGTGGTGCGTGTATGGAATGGGAAGTGGTGGAGGCTGGTACAATTACAACATTTAAAAGGCATCAGGATGGGTACATGAATAGGAAGGGTTTAGAGGGATATGGGCCAAATGGGACTCGATTTATTTAGGATATCTGGTCAGCATGGACAAGTTGGGCCGAAGGGTTTGGGACATCTGGTCAGCATGGACAAGTTGGGCCGAAGGGTCTGTTGCCGTGCTGTACAACTCTATAACTGATCCAACGTACCTCACGTCCATGTTCCCTGCAATTCCTTGATTCCCCGACTGATCAAGAATCTGTCTCAGCCTTCAATACCCACAGGGACACTGGCCCCTACAGCTGTCTGTGGCAAGGAGTTCCAAAGACTCTGAGGGAAGAAATTAATCCTCATCTCAGTCTGAAACTGGCACCCCTTTACTCTGAGACTGCGCCCTCCTGGACTCTCCCATGAGGGGGGAAACATCCTCCCAGCGTTGACCCGCCCGTCAGGACCCTTCATCTGTTTGGGCTCGCCCATCGTTACTCTAAACCCCAGGGAGCAAAGACCCAACTTTGGTCAGAAGGCACTCCCTAAAACAACGTTTCAACAATCCCACACTCCTCACGTCCATTTCCCTGCTTCTTGGAAGACGAGATATTCCGTTGGGGAAGAGAGGGTGGGAGGGGAGAGCGAAGGATAGGCAGGCGAATGGAAGCGAAGGTGTAGACAGACAGGTTAGAGAAAGGAGGGGGAGTGGTTGCTGAATGGCCTCTCGGTTCCCAAACGTTGAGGGGGACCGACAAAGAAGAACGGAAGTTTTCTGGACTTACGCCAGGCCGTTTCCACTCGATAATCCCGGGCGGTGATCTGGTGTAGTACACAGAATCATCGGTGATGGTGAAGTGAGGGTCCTCGAACAGACTCTTCTGGCGTTGACAGGAACGACGCAGGGCCCGGTAATCCTGCCCCTTGTAGTGCCACACTCGGCGGGGCATGGCACATCCGAAAAACGCCTCGGGGAGGGGGGGGTGGGCTTCGGGATCTTCCGGGAGGCGAGGCTGAGAGGAAAAAGAGCCGTTCGTTAGCCACACCGCCCCGGGATCTACTGACGGTGAGATCTACTCGGAGCCAAACACACCTGGGGCAGATCCGCAGGATCCGGTCACCCTCGGCTATTATGGCAGGAGGAGATTTTATTAGGAGCGGGTCAGTATTTACAGGGGGGTCCCAGAGGGAGGTGGGGAGGAGTGTGTCAGTATTTACAGAGGGAGACCCCAGGGAAGGGGGGAGTGTGTCAGTATTTACGGGGGGTCCCCGAGGGAGGGGGGAAGTGTGTCAGTATTTACACGGGGGGTTCCAGCGGGAGGGGGGGGAAGTGTGTCAGTATTTACAGGGGTCCGCAGGAGTGAGTGCACACATGTGTGAGAGTGAGGAAGCGCATGTGAGTGTGAGTGTGAGAGTGAGCACATGTGTGAGAGGGAGAGTATGTGTGAGTGTGTGTGTGTGAGTGAGAGTGTGAGAGAGAGTGTGTGAATTACCGTGAGTGTGAGTGAGAGTGTGTGAGAGAGAGAGTGTGTGTGAGAGAGAGAGCGTGTGAGAGAGAGAGCGTGTGAGAGAGAGAG
>NC_063376.1:3142172-3142515 GCF_021869965.1 Rhincodon typus
GTGTGAGAGAGAGAGAGTGAGAGAGTGAGTGTGAGAGAGAGTGAGAGAGAGAGTGTGAGAGAGAATGAGAGAGTGTGAGAGAGTGTGCAAGAGAGAGTGTGAGAGAGAGTGAGACAGAGTGTGTGAGAGAGCAAGAGAGTGAAAGAGAGAGTGTGAGAGAGAGAGTGTGAGAGAGTGTGTGTGAGAAAGAGAGACAATGCGTTAGAGAGAAAGTGTGTGAGAGAGAGAGTGTGAGAGAGAGTGTGAGAGAGAGCGAGTGAGAGAGAGAGAATGTGAGAGAGAGAGAGAGTGTGAGAGAAAGAGTGTGAGAGAGAGTGTGTGAGAGAGAGAGTGTGAGAGAGAG
>NC_063376.1:3142525-3153000 GCF_021869965.1 Rhincodon typus
AGAGAGTGTGTGAGAAAGAGAGTGTGTGAGAAAGAGAGTGTGTGAGAAAGAGAGTGTGAGAGAGAGAGAGAGAGTGTGAGAGAGAGAGTGTTACTGTGAGTACACAGAGTGTGTGAGCACTTGTTATTTTTCCCTATTTCACCTGTACGCAGCAGGAGGACACAGCCTCCCCCCCCCAAACCCTTGCCCTGGAGCCAGGGAGGATGTATGGGACATCCCAGGAACTGCAGCACACCGTCACGTGTGTTTACACTGGAACTGGTCTGACGAGGGGTCCCGGCTCTCGGTGGGAAGGGTGGCTTTGTAATTGCAGCTCTCCTCACCCACTCACACAACAGGTTTCCTTTAACCTAACCCTCTCCAAAATAAAGGCCCATTAAACACCAACAACATTACCTCTCCTCCACCTCAGTGACCAGATCTGCCCCCCTCAATATCTCCCTCCAAACTTTACGTGTCACCCCCTTCTGAGAAATCCTCTACCAAAAATCCTCTACCCTAACACCTGTCAAACCAACCCACCCACAATATTTCTCCCAATCCTCCGAACCCATCCCCTTCCCAAATCCTACAATACTTTCTTTTCAAAGTCCTTCACATTCACAGCCCCACCACAATCTTATTGCCCCATTTCCCACTGACATAGCAGGCACCTCCTGCCCAACAACCCCCCACCCCACTAACCACCCTCCCCCCACCCCCCAAAAGGGTTGGGTACAGAGCAATTGGCTGGGGCCCTCAGGGAAATCCCTTCCACCATCTGCACCCCTCGAATTCGGAAACGCGTAGGTGGAGAAAGGAAATCGGGGGTCTCCCCGTTGATATGCTGGGGATCGAGGAGCAGCTCAATACCTCTGTTAACAGGGCAAATTACTGGAAGGTGTTCCTCCCGGTTGTAGCCCCTGCAACTGGCTGGGGTCCTGGACAGGTCAACGGCCTCTCGTGATTTTATAAACCTCTATCAGGGCATCTCTCAGCCTCCGAAGCTCCGGGGAGGGGGGTGGAATAAAATGTCCCAGCCTATCCAGCCTCTCCTTATAACTCAAACCCTCCATTCCCGGCAAATCTATTCTGAACCCTCTCCAGTTTAATAATATCCTTCCTATAACAGGGTGACCAGAACTGGACACGGTGCCGCAGAAGAGGCCTCACCAACGTCCTGTACAATCTCAACGTGACGTCCCAACTCCTATACTCAAAGGTCTGAGCAATGAAGGCAAACGTGCTGAACGCCTTCTTCACCGCCCTGTCTACCTGTGACTCCATTTTCAAGGAACTATGAACCTGCCCCCCAAGGTCTCTTTGTTCAGCAACACTCCCCAGGACCTTACCATTAAGTGTATTAGTCCTGCCCTGATTTGCCTTTCCAAAATGCAGCACCTCACATTTATCTAAATTAAACTCCATCTGCCACTCCTCGGCCCATCGGCCCGTCTGATCGAGGTCCTGTTGTACTCTGAGGTAACCTCCTTCGCTGTCCCCTACACCTCCAATTTTGGTGTCATCTGCAAACTCACTAATCATCCCACCTACGTTCCCATCCAAATCATTTAGATAAATGACAAACGATAGAATCTTTATAAAACCTGTGGGTCTTTGGGTCGCGTGTCCTGAGGGAGAGGGAATGTTATCGATTCTGTGGGATCTTTCTGTGCGGACATGCCAGAGCAGGCGAACGTAGTGGGCTTGGTGGGGGAACGCCTTTGCACCCCTGGACCCTCGGAGACGAATAACCGACGGGACATACTACTTCCCCCACCTCGCCTCGCCCCACCCCCACACCGACTATAAGTTTTCAAATGACAATAAAGACCTGCATTTCGCTGGCGCCAGTGACAACCTCTGGCCGGCCCCAAACCCCCGACCAGAGCCATTGACGGCAAACGAAATGTGTTACCAGTCCGGCCGTAATGCGGGAAAACACAGCGCACAGCAAGATCCCACTAGCACGACGGTCTCTTTCCATGACGATGCTCACGGGGGTTGGGAAGGGGGTGGCGGTGGTAGACATTGGTGAAGACCCGTGGGAGAGCTCTGAAACAACAGCACGTGGGGTCTCCTACGCCCGCACAGGGGAGGGGGAAGATGTGGGAGGGGGACGTGGGATGCAATGCCAGGCTTGTGAGCGCGGCTCTCCGGCCTGAGGTTTGAACCCACAACGCTTCGATGCAAACATGCGACCCTTGGAGACACGTCTCCTATGGGCGGGAGGGAGAGGCAAAGGAAGTGGAGCTCAGGTCAAGATGAAATCAGCCATAACTGTATTAAATGGTGTAGTATGTGCGAGGGGCTGAATGGCCTCCTCTCTGCTTCTGGTTCCCACATCCAACATGTGGAAAGGGCTCCGTGGCCAAATTTCCTCACGCTATGAACACGGATTGGGAAGCATGCAATGGGACGGACGCAAAGACCGAGGAGGGACGGAGGACCGTCGCCCACTATTTTGGGATCTTTCTCTGCATAGCAGCCGGGCGGGTGAACATTGGCGAAGGGGCTGGTGGCGGGTGGGACGACTAAATAATAAAAGGTCAAGAGTGTGGGCAAAAGGTTGGCAGAAAAAAATGGGTGGCTCAGTGGGTTAGCACTGCCAACACCAGGGACCCGGGTTCGATCCCACCCTCGGGCGACTGTCTGTGTGGACTTTGTACATTCTCCCCGTGTCTGCGTGGGTTTCCTCCGGTGCTCTGGTTTCCTCCCACAGTCCAAAGATGTGCAGGTTAGGGTGGATTGGCCGTGCTAAATTGTCCCATAGTGCCCACGGATGTGCGGGTTAGGGTGGATTGGCCATGCTAAATTGTCCCGTAGTGTCCAGGGATGTGCAGGTTAGGGTGGATTGGCCGTGCTAAATTGTCCCGTAGTACCCAGGGATGTGCGGGTTAGGGTGGATCGGCCATGGGAAATGCAGGGTTACAGAGATAGGGTAAGGTGGTAGAATGTTGTATGGAGGCGTCAGCATGGGCGCAATGGGCTGAATGGCCTGCTTCCACACTGTAGGGATTTTCTGAGGGGGATAAATAAGGTGAATATTCAAGGTCTTTTCCCCAGGGTGGGGGTGTCCAAAACGAGAGGGGCATAGGTTTAAGGTGAGAGGGGAAAGATTTAAAAGGGACCTGAGGGGCAACTTTTTCTCACAGAGGGTGGTGCGTGTATGGAATGAGCTGCCAGAGGAAGTGGTGGAGGCTGGTACAGTTACAACATTTAAAAGGCATCTGGGTGGGTACATGGATAGGAAGGGTTTAGAGGGATAGGGGCCAAATGCTGGCAAATGGGACTAGATTAGTTTGGTCGGCACGGACGGGTTGGGCCGAAGGGTATGACCCAAGAGCTGGGGGGTGGGGTTGGCGACGCGATGACAATAAGCACTCAGAGGGCCATTCGCATTCGGAATGCTCTTCCTCAACACCCCAGCCCTGCCCAGGGAGCTGTGGGAGGGGCAGGACGCTGATTATTTGAGGGGGTGAGTCTTAAGAGTTTTGATCGACACAGGGTGGGGGTCTGGACTGACTGGAGGAGGAGAAGGGGTGCAGGGCGGGATTAAGGCCACCAGCCGGTGATTTTAGGGAGCAGGGATGTAGCCCCCCAATGGGCTGAACGGCCTGCTCTTGATCTTGAAGCGGGACTATTCCCTTTCTCCCAATGCTTTCCGAATTGGAGAGATGACACTCCCTACCTACCAAGAGGGGTCGAATAGTCTTACTGCTTTGACTAGGGTCCAGCAGCACAGATTAATGAGAGCGCGGGATGTCTCAGGGCATCAGCAATCCCTTATTTCTGAAGAAGGGTCCAGACCCGAAACGTCAGCCTTCCTGCTCCTATGATGCTGCTTGGCCTGCTGTGTTCATCCAGCTCTGCACCTTGTTGTCTCAGACTCTCCAGCATCTGCACTTCCTACTATCTCTGATCTCCCTCACTCGTGTCTTTCAGGGACTGTAGTTTTTCAAGGGGAGATGAAGTTGCATTATTGTACACTTACACTGACCTGCTGCAAGGTCCCAGGGATCTTCCCTCCTCCTCTATATCCAGGCAGCACTGACGGTCTCTCTCTATCGAATCCTTTCCCTTCTCTGGTGCAACTTTCGACAAGTGCATTTCTGTGTATTCAGAGCCAACCCCGACTCCTGAGCCAATCAGCCACAACTTCCTGCCTTTATTTCGAACCGATTAAAACCGAATCGAGCTGAAACAGACAAAACTGTTAACCCTTAAAGCCACCTTCACTGGTCGCTTTAACTGGCACCTGATTATTTCCATCTGCCTCGCAGCGCTGGGGACCCGGGCTCGATCCCACTCCTCGGGGGCGACCGTCCACCTGGAGTTTGCACCTTGTATGCGTGGCCTCCCCCACCAACAGCCCGAAGATGTGCAGGTTGTAGAGGTGGGTCAGCCGAGAGAAACGCAGGGTCGCGGAGATTGGGTTGGGATGGTCTTCGGAGGGTTAGTCCGGACTCGATGGGCCGACCGTCCTGCTTCCGCGCTCTACGGATTCTGCGGAGCGTAGACTGGGTGACTGACCACTTTGGGGAACACCCGCCATCTGGTTCACTAATGCCCCTTTTAGGGAAGGAAACTGCCACCCTTACCTGCTCTGGGCCTACATGTGACTCCAGACCCACAGCCAACATGGCTGACTCCAAACTGCCCTCTGGGGCAATTAGGGATGGGCAATAAATGCTGGGCCTAGCCAGTGACACCCTCATCCCGTGATTGCCCACACATAGAGACCCTGAGCTTCCGGTTCCCTGCCACTTCAACGCACCAGCTCTGTTCCATGGCCAACGTCTCTGTCTCAGGCTTGCTGCAGCATTTCAACATAAGCTGGAAGGACAACACTTCATTTTCTACTTGCAGCCCTCTGGACTCAATACAGAGTTCAATAACACCTTCTCCCACGTCCTTACCCCTACCCCCACACACTAGGCCTTGCTATCGCGTGGTCCGCCATTACACACCACCCACTGTCAGCCACTAACAGCCCCCATTAATAGCTACTCGCTCTGTGTTTTCGCTTGTAGTTTTTCACGCCCTTGTCAGTTACAGGGTTAGACGTGAGGATATCCCTGGATCGACAAGGAGTGGAGGGGCGGGTGGAAAGCTGAAGTTGGGGGGCGCTCACAATCGGATCTACCGCGAGGGGCCGAACAGCCAAACCCCAGCCCCGTTCTTCAGCGAGCGTCTCCGCCGCGCCGATTAATTTTCGAGTGCCAGCCCTTCCAGCGGATGTCCCAGCTCGCGCCCGACTCCAGAGAATGCTGTGCAGCTCCTTCTCAAACTGAGACTCGCATTGACGTAGCGCCGCCTCGGGACGCCGAGGAGCGCTCCGCAACTGGGCGAAGCGATTTCGGAGAGCAAGAAAAAAGTCATTTGCGCACAGCAAGATCCCACAAACAGCGACGTTCGCCGAGCGAGACACTCATTTCGCTCTCTGCCCGTTGAAAACCGGATTCAGGTCGTAGGATAACTTCTGCTGAGTCACATCGGGGAGAGATTCCCTGCTTTTTATAGACTCCATTGTCCCCTCCCCATTCAAAACCGGTCATTATCACTTCTCAAGGACTGACGTGTTTGTTTCATCTGTTCATGGGATGAAGGCCCAGCATTTATTGCCCGTCCCTAACTGCCCCTTGAGAAGGTGTTGGTGAGACACCTCAGAGCTGTACAGCATGGAAACAGACCCTTCAGTCCAACCCCTCCATGCTGACCAGAAATTCTAAATTAATCTAGCCCCATTTGCCAGCATTTGGCCCCTATCCCGCTAAACCCTTCCTATTCATATACTCATCCAGATGCCTTTTAAATGTTGTAATTGTACCAGCCTCTACCCACTTCCTCTGGCAGTACATTCCATACACACACCACTTTCTGCGTGAAAACATTGCCCCTCGGGTCCCTTTTAAACCTTTCCCTTCTCACCATAAACCTATGCCCCTCTAGTTTTGGACACCCCTACCCTGGGGAAAAGACCTTGTCTATTCACCCTATCCATGCCCCTCAGGATTTTACAAACCTCTATAAGGTCACCCCTCAGCCTCCGAAACTCCAGTGAAAAATAGCCCCAGCCTATTCAGCCTCTTCCCTCAACTATTTTCATTGAAATAGTGACTGTGGCATCCTTCACTTCCACCTGAGAGGTCTGCTTGATGCTCCTTCAAAAAAGGTGGCATCTGTAGGTATGTAGCGTTCTGTTGGGACCACTCAAAAGTTTTTTGCTGTTGCTGGGGAGAGGGACTTGAGTTGAGGAGTTTCGGAGATGAGTTTTGAGCCGTGTAGGGAAGAGATAATCAATCTGAAACAGTGCAGCACCTAGATCTCGGGCTATCTCCCACAGTAGGAATGCACAGGGCACACCCTGGTTCTGAACGACTTGACTGTTTACGCACCTAAATACCTTGAGCAAGTGTAAATACCTACACACCCATCGGATATTGCTCCAGGACCAAGCTGAAGCAACAGCCAATGGCTCAGACAGAGAAGTGGATTGGGGGATAAGTTTTGGAAGGGGGAGGGGTGGGAGGTTGGAAATTGCTCCAGCAATCACTCTGGGTTGAGGAAGTAAGTTGTGGTTGCTCAAACGTGACAATCATTAACAAGAACAAACAAAGCCACCCAGTCACTGATGAGAAAAAAGAAGCTTCAGGCTTGTTTGGTCAGGGAGTAAAGTCTCACCCAACCCTTGCCAGTTCTCATGCATATTCTGATTTATCTCCCTGTCATCTGAAATGTGGCATAACCCGCCTTCCTAGCGTGGAGTAAGACCGTGGGTTTTAATATTTAGCGACAGTTAAGAAACTCGTATCGACAATCGCCCTCAGGATAATCTGTGCAACTGACTCATTCGGTTAGAATGTAGGCATTTGCGTGCAGGCAGATACAGCAATTCAATTGCTAACACCCATTTCATAGTCATAGGAGGAATACAGCACAGAAACAGACCCTTCGGTCCAACATGTCCATGCCGACCTGATATCCTAAATTAATCTAGTCCCATTTGCCAGCATTTGGCCCATATCCCTCTGAACCCTTCCTATCCATGTCCCCATCCAGATGCCTTTTAAATGTTGTAATTGTACCAGCCTCCACCACTTCCTCTGGCAGCTCATTCCATACACGCACCACCCTCTGTGTGAAAAAGTTGCCCCTTCAGGTCCTTTTTATATCTTTCCCCTCTCACCTTAAACCTATGCCCCTCTAGTTTTGGACTCCCCCACCCCAGGGAAAGGACCTTGTCTATTCACCCTATCCATGCCCCCTCATGATTTTATAAACCTCTGTAAGGTCACCCCTCAGCTCCAGGGAAAATAGCCCCAGTCTATTCAGCCTCTCCCCGCAGCTCAAACCCTCAAACCCCGGCAACATCCTTGTAAATCTTTTCTGAACGCTTTTCAAGTTTCATAACGTCTTTCCTATAGCAGGGAGACCAGAACTGTACACTGTTCCAAAAGTGGCCTAACCAACGTCCTGTACAGCCTCAACATGGCCCTCCCAACTCCTATACTCGATGCACTGACCAATAAAGTGTGCGTTTCATGGCCGTTGGGTCCAAGCACCCAATCTGTTATAGGAACAACGGCATGGGAGTGTCACCAGTGATCCCAAACTCTCCCAACTCTTGGAGTCCGTACAGTGTCTCCTTGTAGATTTCAGCTCTTCTGTCTTCGTTCTCCTGGTCCCGTTTCCTCTAATAAGGCGCCATTTCAAGGGCTTCTCAGGAGTTTGGGAAGTGACACTTTAGCATGGATCGAGGGTTGGTTAACAGAAAGCAGAGGACACCAACGATTTCAATGCAGAAACTAAATCTACGGGAAGTAAGTTTGCCAGGAGCTCCAAATCTAGCAGGAAGGGAAAGTGTCGGGAATCTGGCCTTAGGGGGAAAGATATTGAGCAGTTTTGGCCAATAGTCTCACGTTCAGGAGCGTGGGAGATCGAACTGAGGTCTGTAAGATGCTGACTGACGAAAGTAGACCGAGAGAGGACATTTCCTCATGCGGGACAAATCTAGAACGAGAGGTTGTAGCTTTAAGATAAGGGGCGGCAGTGTTAAAACAGAGATGAGGAGGAAACGATCCACTCTCAAAAGGGGTTCCCGGTTCTGAGGAATTCGCAGCCCCAGAGGTTGGTGGGGACATGGAGTAAACTTATAAGGAGATCATTTCTCAGTTTGAAGGGACCAGGCAGGGAAGTGAAGTTCAGGCTCGAGGAGCTGAATGGCGTACTCTCCCAGTTCTTACACTGGAAATTTCCGAAAGGATCAGACATGCAGAGTGGATGAGCAAACATTTGGATTACATTGGCAGGTGTGTGGACTTATCCATTTTGGCAGGAAGAATAAAAAACGCGGTTCAAAACGGAGAGATTTTGCGGAACTCCATGGCGTAGAGGGATCTGTTACAGGAACGACAAAAAAAAAACATGCAGTTGACAGCAAACGATTAGGAAGGCGACTGGAAAGTTGTCACTCCATGTTGGGGAATCAACATGAAAAGTATGGAAGTTATACTGCAGGCGTAGGGGTGAAACCACATGGGGAGGTTCAGTCCCCTTATCTTGATTTTCAATCGACTGGGGGAGTCAATGGGCCTGGTGTGTGTGACAACAGTAACATCAGGATGAAGATGCAATCAGATCTTAGTGAATGTGGTATTTCAAACGTCTCACGTTCCAAACCTCCTCTGTGACCACCCTCGTTTCTTGATTTGTCCTAAAACCTCTCCAGTAGGTCTCAGAGCAACTATCCTCAACACCAAACACTGACCCTGCCTTTTGTCTTTGCCCCACACCAACCACAACCCTTCCCTCCCCCAAACACAGATTTTGACTGGAGAGAGAACTGAAATTTCTGGGTGAGAAGGCAGGGCAGGAGAGTCACACACAACAGAAAGAGACGCTTCGGCCCAAACAGTCCATGCCGACCAGGTTTCCCAAGCTAAACCAGCCCCACTTGCCTGTGTTTGGCCCATATCCCTCTAAACCTCGCCCATTCATGTCCCCTGTCCAAATGTCTTTTAAATGTTGCAAATGTACCAGCATCTACCATAGTTGCCCCCTCATGTACTTTATAAAGCTTTCTCCTCTCACCTTAAAAATGTCTCCCAGTTTTGAACTCCCTCCCCCACACCCGCCCCAATCCTAGCAAAAAGACCTTTGCTATTCACCTGGTACTGTCCTACAGCACAGGAACACACCCTCCAGTCTGTGCCGACCATAATCCCAAACTAAACTAGTCCCATCTGCCTGTTCCCGGCCCATATCCCTCCAAACCTTTCCTATTCATGTACTTACCCAAATGTCTTTTAAATGTTGTAACTGTACCCACATCCACCACTTCCTCAGGACGTTCACTCCACACACAAACCACTCTCTGTGTAAAAAAGTTGTTCCTCGTCGTTTCTAGTTCTTTCACCTCTTCACCTTAAAACCATGCCCTCTAGTCTTGAAATCCCACACCCCAGATCTGTTCACCCTATCTATACCCCTCATGATTCTATAAACCTCTGTAAAGGTCACTCCTCCATCCCCTACGCTCCAGGAAATCCCAGCCTCTCCCCATAACTCAAACCCTCTAATCCTGGCAACAACATCCTGGGTAAATCTCTTCTGAACCCTCTCTATCTGAATAGTACAATGTCCTTCCTGGCCTCACAGTCACCTTATTCTCTGGCGCCATGTGAATTCAGAGCTTTTGCAAGCCTTCCCCATTTTCCTGGCCTTATCCACCTGAGCTCTAAGCTCCAAAATTCTCTCTCTCAACCTGCCCGAGTCTCTCTCTCTCTCCAGAACCCCCACCCACCTTCAAAAGCCCATTCCTCGGACCAGACGATTGGGCACACGTTGTAATATTCCGCAAGGTGGTCTCTGTCAGATGTTTCGGCCAATCAGTCAGTACCCTCAGGTGGCACGTCAGGCGATAGAGAAATGCTTAGCAAGCACCGAGTGGTCATATGGGTCTTGCCTCAGCCTCCTCAGTTAGAATGGCACAAAGACAGAAGCCAATCTCAAAACGCTGCCAGGCAATAGTTACATGACCACAGTGCCTGCAAACATCACAGGGAACATTAACGCTTCAATAAAGAGCGATTTGACGAAATGAAATTTATTCTTACAAAAAAAAAAACCACGAGTAACATTTGCGTGATTCGAGCGAAGGGAGGGGTAACTAGCCAGTGGCCTCAGTTGCTGTGCCAGTATTTACAAGAGGTGTACCACACTTTGGCAGGTGGCACTGTCCCCAAACCCACCCCTCACGTCCCCTTTCCCCTGGCCCCACTCTGTGTACACCACTGTGTAGGGGGGTCAGTCACTGCCAGTCACGGTTGCTAGAGATAATCTCCCAGACATCAGCCACGCACCAACCTCCCAACCCATACCTCCTGCCACACAGCCGCGCGCACGCACACGCACACACACACAAACACACACACACACACACAGAGCCAGAGCTACACACACACACAGCCAGAGCTACACACACACACACACAC
>NC_063376.1:3153500-3164276 GCF_021869965.1 Rhincodon typus
GTTCCCCCTGATCAATTCTACCAGCTACATCCTCAAAAGAATTCCAATAGATTTGTCCAGTATGATTTCTCTTTTGTAAATCCATGCTGACTGTGTCTGATTCTACCACTGTTTTCTCAGAGCCCCGATAATGGACACTTCTTGATTACAGGCATCAGACTCACTGGTCTGTATTTCTCTGTGTTCACTCTACTTTCCTTTTTAAATAGTGGGGTTATGTTACGTACCTCCAATCTCTAGGAACTATTCCAGAGTCTACAGAATGTTGGAAGATGACTGCCTATGGGTCTGCTATTTCTTGAACCACTTCCTTAAGTACTCTGGGATGCAGATTATTAAGTCCTTGCCAACCTTCAATCCCATCAATTTCTCCAACAGATTTGTTTCTGTTCCTCCCTCTCACTAGAGTCATAGAGTCATACAGCACGGAAACAGACCCTTCGGTTCAACCAGTCCATGCCGACCATCATCCCAAACTAAACCAGTCCCACCTGCCTGTGTTTGGCCCATATTCTTCCAAACCTTTCCTATTCATGTACTTATCCAAATGTGAAACAAGAAACCAGCTCGCAAACCAACCAATCTCAACATCCACTACCCGAGCTACAAATCTACTCCAAAGCCTTCTAAATGTTGTAGCTGAATCCACATCCACCACTTCCTCTGGAAGTTCATTCCACACACGAACCACTCTCAATGTAAAGAAATGTTGCCCCTCATGTCTTTTTTTAAAATCTTTCTCCTCTCAACTTAAAATTATGCCCCCTAGTCTTGAAAACCCCACCCTCGGGAAAAGACACCTGCCATTCACCTTATCTATGCCCCTCATGATTTTATAAATCTTTATAAGGTAACCCCTCAGCCTCCTACACTCCAGTGAAAAAAACCCCAGCCTCTCCTTATAACTCCAACCCTCCATTCCCAGCAACATCCTAGTAAATCTCTTCTGAACCCTCTCCAGCTTAATAATATCTTTCCTCTAACAGAAAACCAGATCTCGACACAGTACACCAGAAGAGGCCTCACCAACATCCTGTACAACCTCAACATGATATCCCAACTCCTATACTCAAAGGACTGAACAATGAGGCAAGTGTGCTAAACGCCTTCTTGACCACCCTGTCTACATGTGATGCAAACTTCAAAGAATTATGTACCTGCACCCCAAATCTCTGTCCTGCAACACTACCCAAGGCTCTACTTTTAATTGTGTAAGTCCTACCCTTGTTTGATTTACCAAAATATAATACCTAAGTACTAAACCCTGTGTTCCTCATCATTTCTGGTATGATATTCATGTCCTCGTTCATGAAGACAAGTGAAGAATGAATTTAGTTCATAAGCCATTTCTTTATTCTGTTTATAAATCTTCCTGTTTCTGACTGTAAGGGACCTACATCAGTTTTAACCATTTTTTTTTTCTCTTTATATATCCATAGAATCTTTTACGGTCCATTCTTAGGTTCTCTGCAAGCTGACTCTCACACTCTATTTTTCCTTTCTGAATCAATTCCTTTATCCTCCTTTGCTGACATTTACACCATTCCCAGTCCTCAGGTCAATTGTTTTGTTTTCTGACCAATTTGGATTACTCTTTTTTTGCACCGAATACTGTCTCTAACTTCCCTTGTCAGCCTTGGTTTGGTCACTGTTCTCTTTGCGCTTTCGCGCCTGACAGGAATAAACAATTTTTGTGGTTTACCCATTCACTGTATGAATATTTGCTGCTGTCATTGCTAGCCAACTCATGCCTCATACCATCATAGTTGCCCTTATAAAGATCAGGAACGTAGTCTCAGAATCAACTGTCTCACTCTCCATTTAGATGGAGAATTCTAGCATGTTATGATCACTCATTCCCAAGGGGTGTCTCACAACTATATTACCAATCTTCCTTTCCCATTGCATAATAACCAGTCTAGGACGACCTCAACATATTGGTCTAGAAAACCATCTTAGGAATTGCTCCTCTGCGGTGCTGTGCCTAATTTGATTTGCCCAATCTGAACGCAAATTAAAGTCACCCATAATTACAAATGTTCCTTTACTGTATGCATCTCTGATTTCTTGCATAATGCTATTTTCCACATCACCACTATAGTTTGGAGATCTAGATACCACCCCACCGTCCTTTGGTATTTCTCAATTTTACCCACACAGATTCTACAATGTTTGAGATAATATCTTTCCTCAATATTGTGTTTGTATCCTTTTTAACCAGCAATGCAACTCCGCCACCTTTTATTTTTTGACTGTCCCTCCTAAATACTGAATACCACTGGATGTTCAGTTCTCATCCCTGGTCACCCTGCCACCAAATCTCCATAACATCAACTACACCATACCTGCTTACAGCAGTGACCTCCTTGCAACATCGAAAAGGACACAGACACAGTTCACCATTATTGGGAGAGATTCCCTCTCTCTGAGAAGGTGTGATTTCGATGAGATCAGGGTCAGTCTGAGATCCCTCAGGGTCTCTGCGGGGAATAAATCACATATGAAGAAGGAAGCAAGTCTCTCGGTGGGTCTCGGCGTGGTCTATTGGCGGTACGTCAGCCGGTCTCTCAGAGGCTCATTGGCAGTGTCTTGGCTCGCCATACGAGTGGCTCCAGTCTGGGCACAGGGGGAGATCGGAGAGGCAGCAGGTTCAGAAGTTGCACCAGTATCTGCAGTCGAGAACAGACAGCAGATGTCTCCCTGGGGAGTGAGATAAGTACAGGACTCAACAAAACCTGTTGAACTATTGACTTATTCCTTTATTTACCTAGATTAAAGGAAGAAAGACTTTAATGTTAACTATTACCTTATTTCTTTATTTTTCGACTTTGTTCTATGAGGTGGTGCTTAACTTTTTAACCTTTGTTTCCCTGGCTACCTTGTACCTCAGTTTTTTTGTACCTAGGTGCCTTGGTACCTAAGATGGCACCTTGTGTGGTGACATTACACACTTTTCACTGTACTCCTGTACTTCTATATTTTAGTGCATGTGACAATAAAATCTAAATCTAAATCTACACCTATTTCTGTGATTAATTCATCCATTTTATTTCAAATGTTCAAGCACAAAGCCTTAAGGCTTGTCTTTTTAATGTTCCTAATCCCATTCCTATGATTTTTTTACTGGTCTTTGATTCTGAAGTCTATCATTTCTCTTAGTGCCCTTTTCAGTCTTTTGTTCTTATCTTAGAATTCCTTTCGTCTGACTCCTGACATGGGTTCCCATTCCCCTGCCAATTTAGTTTAAACCCTCCCCAACCACTCTAGCAAGTACTCCCCTCCAGGACATGTCCAGTTTGTACTGGCCCAAACAACAACTCAGCGTTCTGAGGAAGGGTCACCGGACCCAAAACGTTAACTGTTTTTTCCTTCACAGATGCTGCCAGACCTGCTGAGCTTTTCCAGCAACTTTGTTTTTGTACTGGCCCCACTTTCCCCAGAACTGGTCCCAATGCCCCAGGAATCTGAAACCTTCCCCCTCACACCATCTCTTTACCCTCGTGTTCATCCAATATGTCATGTCATTTTTACGCTATCACATGGCACTGGTAGTAATCCTGAGATCATGACCTTTGAGATCCAACTTTTTTACCTTGCTTGTAAAATCCCTACATTCTGCTTTTAGGACCTCATTCCTTTTTTTGCTTATGTCATAAAACCACAGTACAGGACAACATAAAGGGGCTTTGGTATATACAGGAAATGTTTGTATTTTGGATCTTTAACATTACACCCCTGCGTGGGATAGCAATCATAAGTTTAAGAATTCATAAGTTGGACATTGGTAAATTAGGGACCCTCGGCAATTAGATAGATAGGTATGTGGGTAGGTGGTAGATAGATAGATAGAGAGGGAGAGAGAATGATTGATAGATACATGGACAGTCATAAGCCACAGAAGATGATGGGCTACTGGTATTATTTGCAGACCTGTTAATCCAGAAATATATCTAATATTCTGGGGATTGGGGTTCAAATCCCATCGCAGCAGATGGTGGAATTTGAATTCAATTATAATCTGCATTTAAGAATCTACTGATAACCATAAAACAATTGTTAGGAAAACCCATTTGATTCACTAATGTCCTTTGGGGAAGGAAACTGCTATGCTTACCTGGTCAGGCCTACATGTGACTCTAGATCTTCAGCAATGTGGTTGACTCTCAACTGCCCTCTGAAATGGCCTAGCAAGCCACTCAGTTCAAAGGCAACTAGGGATGGGCAATAAATTCTGACCAACCATTGACACTCACATCCCAGGAATGAATAAAGAAGAAATTTGTTGTTCAAGAGGCAGAGGAATAGCTTTCAGTTTGTCAGTTCTTTGAAAATGTGACTTTTTTATAAAAGTCAGGAATCCTTTTTAACTATTGAGTTAAATTGCCCCATAGCATCTAGAGATATGCAGGCTAGGTGGATTAGCCGTGGTAAATGCAGGGTTACAGGGATAGGGTGGGGATGGGGGTGGGCTCTGGGTGGGATGCTCTTCAGAGGTTTGGTCTTGACTCAATGGCTGAACAGCCTCTATTTGCACTGAAGGGATGCTATGATTCTAACAGCTGAATTGACAAGAAGTCATGTGATTTCAGCTTCATGACTGGCTCGCAAGCAATTTAATAATCTTTTATGACCAATTGTGATGACGGTCAGAAGACATAGAAACTTAAACGCACGTACCAACATATTCAAGAACAGCTTCTTCCCTTCTGCTATTAGACTACTTAACGGACATCTCCAATTTCAAATTTAATGTTGATCTTGCTTTTCTGCACCTGCTGTGCAACTGTAATCTTGTACGCCTTGTTCTGTCTAAACACCTTATGATTTGTCTGTCCTTGTATGTTATGATTGGCCTGTACTGCTTGCAAAAAAAGACTTTTCACTGTATTTAGGTGCATATGACAACAATAAATCAAATCAAATCAGCTTAAAACAAGTCTTCCTACCACAGAACATAGTTATCAGAAAACTCTACAAAAGGACAAGGATTGCATATTTCTGAAAGCTTCAGGCCCACTACATTGCAAAATGCAGATCTCTGAAACTTACAGAATGACAAAGGAAATGTTTTCTGCATTTTGTTGTACCATTCGGACTAAGTCCTTTAAATCCTCAATTGGCGGAACGAGCCCTGAGAAATCCAATAAGGAATTCAGGGTGTGTGTCTGCACCATAGGAGAGCAGAGAATTTGACTACAGAGCCAGCAAACTTTGAATTTGCCTAGACTAATCAGTTTGATCCTCAGTCAAGACCCCTCCAAACCACCCTGTCACAATTGTTTCCAGACATGTCTTCTCTCTCCTCACTGCTATTCCTTCCAGCCTGGGGTGACTCTTTGTAAAGAATTTTTTCCCTGTTTCTTGCAGGTGCTCTGGCTTCTTCCCACAGTCCAAAGATATGCAGATTAGGTGGAGTGGCCACAGAAAATGCAAGGATAAGGGGGAAGGAAGGATGCCCTTCAAAGGGCCAGTGTGGACTCAGTTGACCTGTTTCCACACTCTAGGGATTCTATGATAACTCTGTCTGCAATAAATTGTTTCCTGAGATAAAGAGGTAAGGAATTAAAACAGCATGCCAATTACAGAGTAATATGGCATGGAAACAAACCCTTTGGTCCAACTTGTCCATGCTGACCATAATTCCCAATTAAACTAGTCCCACCTGCCTGCACTTGGCCCATATCCCTCCCAGCCTTTCCTATTCATGTACCTGTCCAAATGTCTTCTAAATATTGTCACTGTACCCACATCCACCACTTCCTCCAGCAGTTTATTCCACATACAAACCACCCTCTGCATGAAAAATTTGCCCCTCAGGTCCCTTTTATATCTTTCTCCTCTCACCTTAAAAATATGCTCTCTCATTTTGAAATCCCCTACCCTAGGGAAAAGACCTTTGCATTTCACCTTATCAATGTCTGTCATGATTTTATAAACATTTATAAGGTCACTCAGAACTCAAGAAAACAGGGTCACTGGATCTGAAATGTTAACACTGATTTCTCTCCACAGACCTGCTGAGATTTTCCAACATTTTCTGTTTTAACAGCTACCATGTGCCCCAAGGACAAAGGATTGTCCTACAGAAGAATTTAAGGAGGTAATCGCAGGGCAGGCTGCCTATCGAGCAGACAGCTAACTCTGAATGTAACAAGGAAGAGAGAAGCTGCAGTGAGAGCTGATGGCTTTCACTTCCGATAAGGCACTTTAGAAGTGTCATAAATTACATCACACCAAGAGCTTAACAGGACAGAAAATCCTACAAGAATTCAAAGTTCAGATTCTTAATCAGCAGAACTCTGGAGAACCACACTGCACAAGGGTGGAATCCTGGACTCCCAAAGAAAGATACTGTTGGTTGGATTTGTAGCTAGATTCCACCATTACATAGAATGTAGAACAGTACAGCACAGGACAGCCCTTCAGCCCATGATGTTGTGCTGAACATGATGCCAAGTTCAACTAATCCCTTCTGCCTGCCCTTGGTCTATATCCCTCCATTCCTTGCATATTCATGTGCTTATCTAAAAGCCCCTTAAATGCCCCTAGCGTATCTGCCTCCATCACCAACCCTGACAGCATGTTCCAGACACCTACTGCTCTCTGTGTAAAAAACTTGCCCCACACATCTCCATTGAACATTCCCCCTCACACCTTAAATGCATGCCCCCTAACATTAGACATGTGGGTAGTAGCCAAGTTGTGTAGTGAGGCTTTACTTGCTTACTTGAGGGGTCTTGTTTTTGCTGCATGCAATAAAGTTAAAAATAATTATTTCAGTGTCCGTGTGATTTCTTAATAAGTAACCGAATGAAAGGTAACTTGTGGTAACATAGGCCACAACAGCAAGAAAGCAGAGTTGAGGGTGATTGGATCAATCATTGAGCGGCAGAGCAGATTCAATGAGCTGAAAGGCCTACTCCTGCATCTTGTGGTTGTTAAGCAAGAAGGATCCGACAGACGATTGGAGAAGTCCTTTAAGTGAGGCCTTGGCTGGAGGCCTCAGTCCCAGGGTTGGGCTCCACATTTTAAGGAAAGGGACCCTCAGCTAGTGGGAGGATTTGGGGACAATGAGTGACAATGGGCTGATATATGAGAGGTCTCAATTCTGCAGAGAGACTGGAGAAGTGAGGTTCGCCTGCACCCTGGGCAACTGCATGGGATCCAGGTGAGTTGATAAATTGACGACAAGTCGATGTTGCAGGAGCTTCCGAACTGGTGAACTCCTCACTGTGAAATGACAAAAGAATCACCCTGTAAGGGAACCCACTCTTTAACACTACAGGATGGTCAGCACAGCACGATCCCAGAAGCAACAACAACAACCAGGTTTGAAGAGGTGACTCAACACAGTTGTCAAGAGGAGCTCAGTGTGGGTATCACTCAGTGAGGTTGTGGCTGTTCTGAGATCTTAACTCCACACAACCAAGTCTGTCATAGAGTCATACATCATGGAAACAGACCCTTCAATCCAACCAGCCCATGCCGAACATATTCCCAAATTAAATTAGTCGCACCTGCCTGCTCCTGGCCCTTATTACTCCAAATCTTTCCAGTTCATGTACTTATCCAAATGTTTTTTAAACGTTGTAATTGTACTCACATCCATCTTTTCCTTGTGAAGTTCATTCCACACACAAACCACCCTCTGTGTAAAAAAATTTGTCTCTCATGTCTTTTTTAAACATCTCTCCTCTCACCTTAAAAATGTGCCCTCAAATTTTGAAATACCCCATCCTAGGGAAAAGACAACTACCATTAATCCTATCTATAGCCCTCATTATTTATAAACTTCTATTAAGGTCACCTCTTCGATAACAGGAAGGTTTATTGCCTGACATCAATGAATACAAATACATTTGGTAAAACATGTGTATTTCAGGGATCTGTTATAAGTACATCTGCTGTCTCCAAAAACCAGAAGAGAACTCCTTGCCTCCAGAAATAGACCTCAGCAGAATGGGTACAGTCAATGTAACATGAACATTAAGAGTGGTGGGCATGTGGAATGCAATGGTAGTGGAGTCAGATACTTTAGAGACTTTTAAGCGACCCTTGGATAGGCACATGGAGGATAGTAAAATGTAGGGTACGCAGGGTAGATTGGTCTTAGTAGGATAATAGTTCGGCACAACATCGTGGGGTGAAGGGCCTGTACTGTGCTGTACTGTTCTATTCTATGCTTTATGTTCTATTAACCCCTTCAGGCCCATTATCTTACATAAAGCAGGTTTTGCATGCATTCAAAAATCCGTCAGGTCAACTTTTCTATCCGAATTCCCGTGATGTCCTGACAAGCACAAGATGCCGTGGTTACAATATCACTCTACGTCATGGGGTGAAACCCCACTATCGCACTCAATGGGATTTCAAAATGATGAATAAACCTGGAGCTGAAAGCAGGAAATGGTGATGGTGGCTGTGACAACAGTCATTGCTCACCAAACAAACCCACCTGGCTCACTCCGAGGGAAGGGAAATCTGCCATCCTTACCAGGTCTGGCCTGTGTGTGACTCCAGGCCCACAGCCAATGTATCCTTAAGATGCAGGAGCAGATGTCGGCCATTCAGCCCATCGAGACAGCACCACCGTCCAATGAAATGGCAGCTGTACTGACAAACCTCAACTGCATTTTTCCACCTTGCTCCCTTTGGTTGACTCTGCTCTGAAAGGGCCCATCACGGCCACTCAGTTCAAGGGGCAATTAGGGATGGGCAACAGCCTCATACCTTGCCAAGCGACACGCCCATCTCATGAACCGTCACCAATCTCATCCACGCCCTTGTTACTTTAAGGAGTGAGCATCCATAGCTACTGTCCAGGGCTCCACTAACTGTGAACTTGCAGCTGTCTGAACCTCTGCTGCTCCCATCTGAGTCTGGGTACAAATCCCAGGCCTAACTTTAGCTTTTTCTCTGAATTAAAACAAAATTGAGTAAATCTCTTTTCTGTTACCGCTGTAAACCTGCCTAGTCACAGCTCTATCTGTGAAGGCACAGCTGCAATCAGTCACATTGCACTGACAAATCACAAATATCTGCAGCAGCTCAACCTGCTGTTTCTATTTGCAAAATTTCTTTCTACGACTTGACCACAGTGGGTATGGAGGACAAATGCACTTATGAAAGCTGCTGGGAGGAACTGAAATGCACGAAGGATAAATGCTCTATCTATCTGACCGAGATGAGTCTGTGGAGAAGAGCCAACTAACGTCAGGTGGGATCTCACAACTCCTCCCGAGAGATTGTATCTGTTCGCGGTGAATGACAGGGCTGCCTCCAGGCCGGAAGGGATACGTGCAAGTGTTTCAGAGATAGGAGGAACTGCAGATGCTGGAGAATCTGAGATAACAAAGTGTACAGCTGGATGAACACAGCAGGCCGAGCAGGAAAGCTGGCGTTTCGGGTCCAGACCCTTTTCTGAAAATGGGTCTAGACCCGAAACGTCAGCTTGCCTGCTGTGCTCGTCCAGCTCTACACTTTATTATCTATGTGCAAGTGTGCAGCTTCTATCGTGTAGCGGTTATCTCGCTCATATCACACACAAAAAGGTTCTTAGTTCGACCCTGGGTGGGAATGTTGTTGTTTGCTTGATGTCTTTCCCCTCCATTAGGGAAGTGACCCAAACTTCCCTCGCCTCACTCTATGTCTTACCTACTGTCCGTTTAGTGTAGCCCCGACAGCAACTTTTGATCGACGAGATAGGGGAAATGTATTGTTTGAGAATATTTATGTCCCGGAGCTTTCAAAGCAACACGGTGTAAATGTGTGTGGTAGAGTTTGTTACGTATGTGAATGAACTGATACATATGAACAAATATTACCTGGACTTCTTGTGAGCTTTGTGGATGTCCGCTGTGTCTCAGGAAGACCACTGTGTCTCAGGAAGACTACTGTGTCTCAGGATGGCCGAGCGATCTAAAGCGCTGCGTTTAGGTCGCAGTCCCTGCTGGAGACGTGGGTTCCAATTCCACTCCTGACAATGAAGCTTTTGTTTCAAGGCGATGAATGACAGTGACCGTATGATAAAATTGACGCTGTCCTCCCATGAGGATTGGAATCAGAGTCGCCACCGCTGGCTTCAGACCCAGCCTGCCCTAGTGTCAATGTTAGAGGCAGCACTGGGTAATGGAGCGCTCAGTAAAACAAGATGTTTCAGTGTCCCAGACAGCAAGGTGCAGAGGTGGATAAACACAGCAGGCCAAGCAGCATCATAGGAGCAGGAAGGCTGACGTTTCGGGCCGAGACCCTTCATCAGAAAAGGGGGAGGGGAAGGGGGTTTTGAAATAAATAGGGAGAGAGTGGGAGGCGGATAGAGGAGAAGATAGGTGGAGAGGAAACAGACAGTTCGAAGAGGCGGGGATGGAGCCAGTAAAGGTTGAGTGTAGGTAGGGAGTTAGGGAGGAGATAGGTCAGTCCAGGGAGGACGGACAGGTCAAGGGGGCGGGATGAGGTTAGTAGGGAGGAAATGGGGGTGCGGCTTGAGGTGGGAGGAGGGGATAGGTGGGAGGAAGGACAGGTTAGGGAGGCAGGGACGAGGTGGACTGGTTTTGGGATGCGGTAGGGGGAGGGGAGATTTTGAAGCTTGTGAAATCCACATTGATACCATTGGGCTGCAGGGTTCCCAAGTGGAATATGAGTTGCTGTTCCTGCAACCTTAGGGTAGCATCGTTGTGGCACTGCAGGAGGCCCAGGATGGACATGTCGTCTGAGGAATGGGAGGGGGAGTTGAAATGGTTCGTGACTGGGAGGTGCAGTTGTTTATTGCGAACCGAG
>NC_063376.1:3164376-3164603 GCF_021869965.1 Rhincodon typus
CGGGTACAGCGGATGCAGTATACCACATTGGCAGATGTGCAGGTGAACATCTGCTTGATGTAGAAAGTCTTCTTGGGGCCTGGGATGGGGGTGAGGGAGGAGGTATGGGGGCAGGTGTAGCACTTCCTGCGGTTGCAGGGAAAAGTGCCGGGTGTGGTGGAGCTGGAGGGGAGTGTGGAGCGGACAAGGGAGTCACGGAGAGAGTTGTCCCTCCGGAAAGCAGATAA
>NC_063376.1:3165103-3176988 GCF_021869965.1 Rhincodon typus
ACAGAGAGGTCCAGGAAGGAGAGAGAGGTATTAGAGATGGTCCAGGTAAACTTAAGGTTGGGGTGGAAGGTGTTGGTGAAGTGGATGAACTGTTCGAGCTCCTCGTGGGAGCACGAGGTGGCGCCGATACAGTCATCAATGTAACAGAGGAAGAGGTGTGGTTTAGGGCCAGTGTATGTACGGAAGAAGGATTGTTTCACGTAACCTACAAAGAGGCAGGCATAGCTTGGCCCCATGCGGGTACCCATAGCCACCCCCTTTGTCTGTTTTCTTCACAGCAGCTGCCAGACCTGCTGAACTTTTCCAATAACTTCTGTTTTGTTCCTGATTTACAGCATCCTCAGTTCTTTCGGTTTTTATTTAGGTGAGAAGGAAGATGGACAGGTTGAGGGTGGAGAAACTTTGAAGCTGGCGAAGTTAATATTCAGGCCACTGGGCTGTAAGCTCCCAAGGTGAAATATCAGGTGTTGTTCTTCCAGCTTACATTTGGTCTCATTCTGATAGTGGAGGAGGCTAAGGATGGACACGTCACCAGGGGAGTAGGATGGAGGAGTTAAAGTGGATGGCAACTGGAAGGTCGGGTTGGTTGGTGCATGCAGAGTGTAGATGCTTTACAAACCAGTCTGAGTCTGTGTTTGGTTTCCTCGATATAGGGGAGACCACATCGGGAGCAATGGATGCGGCAGATGAGGTCGGATGAAGTGCAAGTGAATCTCTGCCGGATTTGGAAGGATTGTTTGGGGCCTTGGGCAGAGGCGAGGGGAGAGGTATAGGGGCAGGTTTGGCACCTCCTGCGATTGCAGGGAAAGTTACTGGTTGCAGTGGAGGGATGGGTGGGGAGTGTGGAGCTGATGAGGGAGTCGTGGAGAGAACAGTCCCTGCAGAAAACGGACATGAGTGGGGAGGGAAATATCTTTTCGGTGGTGGGGTTTGTAGGTGGTGGAAATGTCAGAGGATTATGCATTGTATTCAGAGGTTGGTGGGTTGGTACATGAGGACCAAGGGGATTCTATCCTTATTGTTGTTGGGGCAAGAGGGTTTGAGGGCAGAAGTGCAGGAAATGGGGGAAATGCGGTTGAGGGCATCCTTAATGACAGAGGAGGGGAAACTACGGTCTCTAAAGTATTGTAGGTGGATATCTGGGAGGTCCTAGAGCAGAATGTCTCATTCTGGGAGCAGATAGAACGGAGGCGGAGGAATTGTGAATATGGGGATAAAATTTTTGCAGGAGGGTAGGTGAGAGGAGGTGCAGTCAAGATAGCCATGGGAATCAATGGATTTGAAATGGATGTCAATGGTGAGTCAGTTACTGGAGATGGAATCGGAGAGTTTAAGGAAGGGGAGGGAGGTGTCAGAAATGGTCCAGGTGAACTTGAGGACGCAGTGGAAGGTGTTGGCAAAGTTGATGAACTGCTCAAGCTCCTCGCAGGAGCATGAGGCCACACCTATGCAGTCATCAATGTAGCAGGGAAAGAGCTGAGGGATGGTGCCAGTATAGTTGTTGAAGAGGGACTGTTCCACGAAGTCTACAAAGTGGCAGGAAGAGCTTGGGCCCATACAGGTGCCCATGGCCACCCCCATGGTGTGTAGGCAGTGGGAGGAATCAAAGGAAATCACTTTATTTTGCCTTGACTGCTCAATGCAGAACTGAGACAAACTGAGGTGTCAAAGGAGAAAAGAGCAAGGGTTGAGCCCCATGGGAAGATGAGAATTGATTCCTGAAAGCAGGAACTGTGGGGCTGGGTCTGTGAACAATCAGAGGAGATTGCAGAGTGGGCTAGAGAGCTGTTGGAAAGAAGATATGTGTTTAAAAAGACGTGAGTCACCCAACATGGGCCTTGGAGCCACATCCCTGAGATCAAGGGTCTCACATTGCCACCTACTGACCCAGCCAGAGATGATCCTGGGTGATATCCTATCAGTTGTTGCAGTGATTTAGTTCCCAGTGATATCTCCAGCGGGTTTGAAAGGCAAAAATGTCTTGTTGATATTGGAAATCCCCAGTTCAAACCGACAGTGCTGGCAAAGCTTTAATATAATTAACTTATTGAACCTGAACTTCCTCCAAATGAGGTGTTTGAAACCCCAGTTGGAGAGGAGCTCCTTCTTGTATTTGTGCAGTGACAGGAGGAGACATTTCTGCCCATTTCGTCAGGCCTAGTCTGGCCGAGGGGTTGGATGAAATGGGAATGGACAGCACCATGAGGCATTGGGAGGTGTGTAAGGCAGTGCTGAGTCAGTGAGAAAGCTTCTGAGTTGTGTGTGTGTGTGTGTCCAGTACAGTGTGAGTGAGCAGGGCCCCCCAGCAGTGACCTGGATGGGGAAAGGTACTTTGCTGAAGTCTCCAGCAGCCCTGCCGCAAGATTTGATGGACAAAACGGGGGTTGTTAAGTACCACAGTGTGGAAAAAAAAACATAATTGTTTGAGAATATTTGTGCTCCGGGGCTGACAAAGCAACAGGTTATAAATGTGACAGACAGAGTTTGATAACTGTATGTGAAAACAGACATGTGTGAACAGATGCTGGCTTGCGGTTTCCTGGAAGCATTGTGGAGCGTTAGGTGAGTGTGAGTCAGGATGGCCGAGCGGTCTAAGGCGCTGCGTTCAGGTCGCAGTCTCCTCTGGAGGCGTGGGTTCGAATCCCACTCCTGACAGCATTTTTGTTTCAAGGTTATAAATGACTGGAGTGAGACCTTATGACAAACGGACACTCCACCCGGACATGATTGGAGCATATAATCAGCTGATTTGGAGTCAGATACTTCCGAAAGAACTGCGGCTGTTGTAAATCAAAAACAAAAATAGAAGCTCAGAACTCAGGAAGGGTCACCGGACCCGAAACGTCAATTCTGATTTCGGTTCCTCAGATGCTGCGACACTGGCTTAGCTTCTCCAGCAATTTCTGTTTTTGGCGCAGTTTAATGTCTTTGAGTGAGTGTAAATGTGTGGCGACCCAGCCTCCCCCCAGTGTCAATGACAAAAGCAACACACGGTAATGGATAACAGTGTGAAGCCGCAAGGAACACAGCAGGCCAGGCAGCATCAGAGGAGCAGGAAAGTTGACGTTTTGGGTCGGGACACTTCTTCAGACTACAGCATCTGCAGTTCTTGCTAACTCGGTGATGGAGCTTTCAGTAAAACGAGCGCCTGCAGACTCTCCGTGTCGCTCACACCATCAGACTATAGAGAGAATTGAGTCACTTCGTTCACTAAGATTAACCGAGTGACTCTGAGCTGTTGATAAGGAGGTGCGAGAGTGTGTTTTGGAGAAAAATGAACAAGTCGCCCAACATGGGGCTCGCAGCCACGACAATGAGAATAAGAGTCTGATGATGTATCAACTAAGCTGGCCTGGCCTCACACTGCCTGCTGCTACTTCTTCTTTTCGCTTGTGTAGTCAATTTGTTTCCTGTTTTCTCCAGTTTTTTTTTGCTTTAAACGTAAAAATTCTGCTGCTGGAAACCGGAAATTAAAACCCAACATTATTTGCAATCGACAGCTTGGGGATTTGCCAAAACCCATCCAGGCTTCACCTCCTGCTGCAATGACTTGGGGGGAACCTGCAAATAACCTCCCTTCCACACGCTCACTGCAAACACTCACAACCTGCAGCTTTCATATTCAGTCTCAGCAACCATCACATCTGCCAGGCACACGGAGAGAGAGAGAAAGACTCTCGCTGTCTTGAGTCTGCACAGCTCTTGTGCACAGAAACAGGCAATATCCCTAACCTGTTCTTCCTCCCACCTATCCCCTCCTCCCACCTCAAGCCGCACCTCCATCTCCTACCGACCAACCTCATCCCGCCCCCTTGACCTGTCCGTCCTCCCTGGACTGACCTATCCCCTTCCTAACTCCCTACCTACACTCACCTTTACTGGCTCCATTCCCGCCTCTTCGACCTGTCTGTCTCCTCTCCACCTATCTTCTCCTCTATCCCTCTTCTATCCGCCTCCCACTCTCTCCCTATTTATTTCAAAACCCCCTTCCCCTCCCCCTTTTCTGATGAAGGGTCTAGGCCCGAAACGTCAGCCTCTCTGCTCCTCTGATGCTGCTTGGCCTGCTGTGTTCATCCAGCCCTGCACCTTGTTGTCTCGGATTCTCCAGCATCTGCAGTTCCTACTATCTCTGATTCAAATATCCCGGGGCTGACTGTATTTGTTCGCAGTGAATTACAGCGCTCTCTGCCGGCAGGAAGGGACGTGTGCAGAGGAATTGCTGCAGTGCAGTTTCCATAGTGTTGTGGTTGTCACATTTGCCTCACGCGAACGGGTCCCCAGTTTGATTCTGGGTGCGAGCATTATGCCTTGCTTTCTGTCTTTCTCCTCCCTCAGGGAACTGGCTCAAAACTCACACACCTCACTTATTTTTTTTGTTCTTATTGCCCTGCCAACCATCCACTCAATGCAGAACTTGAACAGGCACAAGATGTCAAAGGAGAGTCATACCCCACCTTTACCAGAGTTAACCCAACTAGCCTGCACATTATGGGGCAATTTAGCCTAGTCAATGCACTATTAACTGAGATTGACTATTGACACTCAACCTGCTGAGATTTTCCAGCATTTCCTGCTTTTCTTTTTGATCCGGAAAGACAATAGATTGAAAAGTGATGAGTTCAGGTTTTGTTTATGAAAAGGCACAAGCAAAAAATGTTTGTAGCCCTGGCCTCAGTCTGAAGCATCAAAGCCTTCCAAAATGATAAATAGCCCAGTACATCTGACTCCCTACCCAAGCCCCTCCACAAGGTTTCCCAGGAATGGATGCAGTATAATGTTCTCCACCAATCGATGGGGGCATCTGCACAGGGGCCAGCTGATGGTCACTATAGTGATGGTGAGGCCTACCACTGAGTAAGAGGCCTAGTTCCTTGCTCATTCTCTATGCGATGACTGTTAAAAGCACATCACCCCATGTGCCTTCTTAGCTGTCCTATTTACATGTTCTGCCAACTTCAGGGATCTGAAGTCGGATTTGAAACTCGGATCGTTTTCACTGGAAAGACAGAGGCTGAGGAGGCAACTTGACAGAGGTCTACATTTGAGAGGCACACATATGGTGGATAGTCAGAGGCTTTTTCCTCGGGTGGAAAGGTGAACTACAATAGTGCATAAGTTCAAGTGAGAGGGGAAAGTTTGGGGGAGAAGTGAGGGGAAAATTTTTCACACAGAGGGTGGTGAGAAATGCACTGCCAGTGGAAGTGGTGGAAATAAGCATGTTAGCAACATTTAAACTGTATCTTGATAGAGACATGAACAGGAGGTGAACAGAGGGATAGATACCGTGCATGTGCATTAAGTAGTGGGTCTAAATAAGGGTTAGGAATTGGCACAGGCTTAGTGCGCTGAATGGCCTGATCCTGTGTTGTATTGTATTGTATCTATGAATAATCATATCAAGATGGCTCTGCTCCTTTGAGCTATCCTGCATCCTGCCGTTCAATAAATATTCCCTCATCTTGTTTCTTCTTCCAAAATCAAAGGATATAAAATTATGTGGGGCATGGATAGGGTGGATATTGAAGACTCTTTCCCCAGAGTGCAAATGTCAAATACTACAGGGCATAGGTGTGGGGGTGTTGGTGGGGTGTAAAGTTTAAAAGAGATGTAAGAAGCAAGATTTTTACACAGAGAGTGGTAGGTGCCTGGAATGTGTGGCCAGAGGAGATGGCAGGAGCAGATATGATAGCAAAGTTTAAGAGGCATTTAGACGAATACATGAACAGTCAGGGAATAGCGGGGTATGGACCATGAGCAGGCAGATGGGATTAGTTTAGAATGGCATCATGGTCAGCATTGCCTACCTTTAAGATACTCATTAGAACTGACCTAATATCTCTTTCTAGGGTTCTGAGTCAGATTTGTTCTACGGCACCCTTGTGAAGGATGTTGGACTGTTTCATTACATGAAAGGCTCTACATAAATATAGAACAGAGCGTGAACAAAGCTAAAAGAGAGACACATTGCCTCAGCTTTTCTGCTTGCACTTATCAGGATACAAATGCAAGAATGCCAAATTTATCACAACAGTTTACACTGCAGGGGAAAAGGTTGCTGATTTGTTGGCGTTTCTCCTCTGATTGGCTGGGGCATTGCTAGGGAGAAAGCAATGGGGATTCCCTCAGTTGTTGGGTAATTTTTTTAAAAAAAGTTCAGGAAGGAATCTCTACAGTGTGGAAGCAGGCCATTCAGTCCATTGAGTCCACATCAACCCTCTAACCACCTACGTCATCACTGATCCACATAACCTACAGACCCCTGGGCACTATGGGGCAGTGTGGCTCATCCACCCAATGTAAGCATCTTTGGACTGTGGGAGGAAACCCATACAGACACAGTGAGAACATGAAAACTCCACACAGATAGTTGTCCAAGGGTTAAATCAAACCTGGGTCCTTGGTGCTATGAGGCAGCAGTGCTAACCACTATGCCACGTGGCATAATCACTTTGCTTACAGAGGACTTGACCCCATCTGTAAGCTGCAGGGGCCTTGTAGTCCCCTGACGATTTCTCCCAGGCAACGCCTCAACCAATCACAATCAACCAATCCCCAGCAACCTTCCTGCCCTCCGCAAAAATGGGCTGGTCAGAGCTGCTATATAAATACAGTACAGGGTGTCTAAAAGAAAGATATGTTGCCTTAACTTTTACCTCCCGCACTCATCAGGATGCAAGTGCAAGAATGCCAAATTCATGGCAACAATTTACAGTTCGGTCAGTGGGGGCAGGAAAAGTGCTGATTGATTGGCACTTCTGCCCTGATTGGCAGCCTGAGGTGTTGCTATGAAGAAAGCAACAAGGAATTCACTTTTCTGCAGCAGATGCTATCTCAAGAACCCACCACTCATGGGAGCTGCCATTTTCACCGTAGTCAGCAAAATGTGACAATCTCTTTCTTCCTGTTCTTGACATCACCAGCTTCCTGTGTGGTTGCCAAGGGTTCCGGAGGATGTGGGTTGGGGGTGGGGAATGATTTAGCAAAGTGTTTGGACAGTGTCTCCATTCTCACACACCTGCCACCACCACCCCCGGTCCTCCCCCCCCCCCCCCCACCACCTTCCCTCACCCTAACCTGGTTAAGTTAATGGTGGGAACGGCCAATACACTGAACTAACATTGTCTTATGGTAACATGACCCTTCTTCAGAGCTGGACTCTGGTCTTTGAGCCTGAAATGTTAACTCTTGTTTCTTTCTCTCTATCTCTCTGTCCACAGAGCCTGCTGAGTTTCTCCAGCAATTTCTGTTGTCTGATTCAGATTTCTGCAGTCTTTCGCTCCATTCCACTCCATCCTTCCGCCACCCTTTGTGTGTGGAAATAGTTCTGGAGCTGAAAGGGTTAATGCTGAAGACTCACGTAGCCTTGGAATGCATGTTCAGAGTTCCTTGAAAGTGGAGCCACAAGGAGGCAAGATAGTGAAGAAGGTGTTTGGTATGCTTGACTTTATTGGTCAGTGCATTAAGTATATGAGTTGGGAAGTCATTTCACAGATGGACAGGACATTGGTTAGGCCACTTTTGAATGCTTCATTCAGTCCTGGTCTCCCTGCTATAGGAAAGATGTTTTTAAAGTTGAAAGGGTTCAGAAAAGATTTACAATGATGTTGCCGGGCTTGGAGGGCTTGAGCTACAGGGAGAGGCTGAATCGGCTGGGCTATTTTCGCTGGAGCATCGGAGGCTGAGAGGTGACCTTAGAGAGGTTTACAAAATCATGAGTGGCATGGGGAGTCCAAAACTAGAGGGCATTGTTTTAAGGTGAGAGGGGAAAGATTTAAAAAGGGACCTGAGGGGCAACTTTTTCAAGCAGAGGGTGGTGTGTGTATGGAATGAGCTGCCAGAGGGAGTGGTAGAAGCTGGTACAATTACAACATTTAAAAGGCATTTGGATGGGTGCACACATAGGAAGGGTTTAGAAGGATATAGGCCAAATGCTGGTAAATGGGACTGGATTAATTTAGGATACCTGGTCGGCATGGATAATTTGGACTGAAGGGTCAGTTTCCATGCTGTATATCTCTATGACTCTATAGTGCAAGTTGGCCAGGCATAGAAACAAAATAGGAGCTGGAGTAGGTTCCATTCAGTAACTCGAGTCTGCTCGGTCATACAATAAGATTGAGCTTGATCACCTAATTGAGTCCCCGTTCCTGCTTTCTCCCCCATACTCTTTGATCCCTTTAGCCCTAAGAGCTATGTGCATCTCCTTCTTGAAAACATTCGATGTTTTGGCTTCAACCGCTTTCTGTGGCAGAGAATCTGTGGAATTCTTTACCACAGAGGGTTGTCGAGGCTGACTTGTGAAGTATATTCAAAGCTAGGATAGATGGATTTTTAGTCAGAAAGGTAATTGAGGGGAAAAGCCAGATGAGTAGAGTTGAGGATTGTCAGATCAACCACGATCTCATTGAATGGTGGATTTCAACTCTTACAATCTTAGAATTTCACAGGCTCTTCACTGTCTGGGTGAAAAAAATTCTCCTCATCTCAGTCCTGCCTCATATCCTGTCACTGTGATCCCTGGTTCTGGACTCCCAGTCATCAGGAAGATCCGTCCAGCATTTACCAGGTCTAATCCTGTTAGGATTTTATAGGTTTCCATGAGATTCCCCTTCTCATTCTTGTTAAATTCAATGAATATAGTCCTAACTGTTTTAATCTTTGGATTTCATTATGTTGATATTGAGATGAAGCTGTCTTTCATGGCAACAAGTGTCAGACAATCATGAACAAGTGCAATTAAGGAGAAGTCTCTGTCCCCAGAGAGACAAACTCGCTCCCACAGGGAGTGGTTGAGGTGGAAAGTATTGGTGCATTTAAGGGGTAACGAGTAGAGGGTGAAGGGAATAGAATTGATGGGGTAGGATGAAGAATTGAAAAAGGGCAGCACTCATGCCAGTACAGAACGTGGGGCCGAATGGCCTGTTTCTGCACTGTCTCTCATTCTCCAATACCTTTCTGTCCCTGGGTCATCTTCTGGGTTTTTGCTCGAGGAACCTGCATTCTGTTCGGGTTCGCTGAATACTCAATGGTCATAGTTTCAGGTGGTGAAAATTCTGTTAGTATCGCAAGACAGAAGAGGGTGGCCATTCAGCCTGCTGGAATGATGCATGTCCTCCTTTCAGCCTGAACTCCATACCTCTTCACTCTCTGTTGCCGCATTTCCCCACCTCCCTGCTCCCCTGTTACATTCTTCTCTTTAACACATGTAATGCCAATCACTTGAAGCAAGAAAATGTGTGCTTTATTTTTGGATGAGACAGACAATAGATTTGCAAACACTGTGGGTGTTGTACATCTGAGTCCAACCACTGATACTTCAGACTGTCATATGCTTAATACATCAATGATTGCCTACGATTGGCTCACTAAATGTATATGAACATTATGTTGCAACATCCCCCTTTTCTGAAAACAAAGATTTACCATTCAAATATCAAACTTCCTGCATGGTTGTTATCTGAAGCCTGCTGAATAAGCTACCCAGTTCAAGGGTAATTAAATATGGTGATATTCACCAATGACACAAGAGAAAAATAAACAGAACCCCTCTACATTTGGTTTATCTCCCCGTCGATTTTTTAAAATTTGTTCACAGGATTTGGGCATCACTAGTTTTGTTGGTTCCTGTTGGGGGTTTGTTAGCTCAGTTGATTGGGCAATTGTTTATCAAAAGACTCTCCTTCTCAACCGTTCCCCTTGCCTGAGGCGTGATGACCCTCAGGTTAAACCACCACCCAGTTGTCTCTGTCTTGTCCTGAAAGTGGGGCTAAAGTGACTTGAGACTGTCCAAGAAATGCCAATGGTTTGAAAGCTTTAGGGTCCTCAGTGCTGTCGGTGGCACACTGCCACCTACTCAAAGCCAGTTCCCTTCTTTTTATATAATCATTATTCGGACATGGGCATCACTGGCTGGTCAGCAGTTATTGCCTGTCCCTAGTTACCCCTTGAGAAGGTGGTGGTGAGCTGCCTTCTTGAACCGCTGCAGTCCACCTGCTGTGGGTTGACTCACAATGCCCTTAGAGAGGGAATTCCAGGATTTTGACCAAACAACAGTGAAGGGAAAGGCAATATATTTCCAAGTCCAGATGTTGTGTGGCTCAGAGGGCAAGTTGAAGGTGTGTTCCCATGTATCTGTTGTCCTTGTCCTTCTAGATGGAAGTGGTCATGGGTTTGGAAGGTGCTGTCTGAGGATCTTTGGTGAATTTCTCCGGTGCATCTTGCAGACAGTACACACTGCTGCTACTGAGCATCAGTGGTGGAGGGAGTGGATGTTTATGGATGCAGACAGTCATGGGTAACGAATTCTGGCTTAGCCCCATGATCCACATCCCTAATTTCACCCTACCCTCTGGATTGCATTCTTGCTGATCAAAATCCTTTGGCCTCTTGTCTTGAATATTCTCAGCGATTGAGCTCCCTCTAACCCACAAACTTTAAAGGAGGAGGAGAGTTCTGTTGCTTTCAGGCAAAGATGCTACTCCTCATCTCGGTCCAAAATGGCTGACCCTTCTCATGTTCAGAGACTGTGTTCTGAGACTCTCTAGTCAAGGGTGTGTGAGGAAGGAAGGTAGAACCCAGAGGTCCAGGCTACAGGGAGGAAGAGGAGTGACCATCATAATATAATCTTCATCAGTGGCAGGAACAGGATTGTCATCCATGTAGAGAGGTGTGCATAGATTAGAAATGTCCCTAAACAAAGAGGAAAAAAGTCTTTAGTGAGAGCAGGAATGCACACATGAAGAATGTTAGAAAATAGGAGCAGGCCTGAGGCCATTCATCCCCTTGAAACTGGTCCATAACTTCAAGACAGATAAATAACTTGAAACTAATGCTAAATCACATTTGGATGAAATTGTACAATGTCCCAAACACTTTATTGGAATACAATCATAGACATATGGAAACATCCTCTTCAGTCCAACTTGCCCATGCCGACCAAGATTTACGAGGATGTTAGTGAAAACTTCAACCTGAGCCACATAAGGATGGAGAGTTGGAGTGATAATTCTGGATAATTAATATTGCCAACATAAACACACCAGAAATGTGAGTTCAAATCCAATGGCAGCTAAAATATGGGAAGGTTAAATCCAATTTATCTATTTTTTTTCTCATTCTATCACAGGGTGTGGACATTGCTGGCTGGGCCCAGCATTTATTCCCCTAATTATTCCCTTGAGAAGGTAATGGCGAGCTGCCTTCTTGAACCACTGCAGTGTGTGTGTTGTAGGGACTCGCACTCAATGTCGTTAGGGAGGGAGTTCTAGGACTTTGACTCAGCAACACTGATATATTTCCAAGTCAAGATGGTGAGTGGTTTGGAGGGGATGTTTCAATAGGATTTGGGTTAAGGTTGGGATTGGTTTAGGCTAGGGAGCAGGGGTTGGTTTTCCCATGTCCTTGTCCTTTTAGGTGGAAGAAGTTGTGGGTTTGGAAGGTGCTGTCTAAGGATCTTTGGTGAATTTCTGCAGTGCACCTAGCAGCTGGTAATACACTGTTGCTACTGCGCATCGACGGTGGAGGGAGTGAATGCTTGTGGGTGTGGTGCTAATCAAGCAGACTGCTACGTCCTGGATGGTGTCGAGCTTCTTGAGTATTTCTGGAGTTGCACCCACCTAGGCAGGTGGGGAGTATTTCATCACACTCCACTGTTTTTATCCAACTCAGTTTTTGCTCAATGTTAACGTCCATGAGAATATTGGTGGGAGATTCACTGATAGTGTTGCCAGTGAATTTCAAGGGGTGATTGTTGAATTCTCTGTGTTGTCAATGGTCTCTGCCTGGTACTTTCGTGGAACAGAATGCTAATTTCAGTAAAAATGATCATGAGACTACAGGGATTCTTGCAAAACCTTCATCTTCCTCTCTGCTCTCCTTCTCATGTC
>NC_063376.1:3177088-3179850 GCF_021869965.1 Rhincodon typus
GATGCTGCTTGGCCTGCTGTGTCCATCCAGCTCTACACCTTGTTATCTCAGATTCTCCAGCATCGGCAGTTCCTACTATCTCTGAATATTAAATAGAGGCTTGGTCTCCAACACTAAACCTCACGTCACTTAAAAAAACACCATCTAGATACTATCAGACTATTGCTTGTGGGAGCTTCCCATGAACCAGTTGCCTGCTAGATTACACACGTTGGATAGAGGAGGTGATGGATAATGGTATTATCGCTGGACTGTTAATTTGGAGACCCAGAAATTAAAAAAAAAGAAACAGTGACTGTATTTCAACAGAGAGCTCCATTGACTGTTAGTGGTGCTCTGAGTTTGGGGTAGAGACTTATAAGCTGCAATAGAGTCAGAAACCTCCCTACCTGAATTCACTATTAGCTGCAGTGAGGCACAGATTCTGGGACGTTGCCCTGCTCTTATGAAACACGTGTAGTTCCCGGAATCTGAGGTCCTCACTGCTCGGAGCTGCAGGGTTACGTTCCCTGTTTCATTCCAGGCAGGAGAGAGCGCCGTGCGGTTTATAAAGCTGCTGTCTTGCTGTTCTTGAGCCTCACCCCCTTGCCTCTTTGCGTGCACAACCAGAGTTGCATTCTGGTCTTTCTTTTGCCAGGACACCAACAGCTTATCCAGCTGCCTATCGGGCCTGAAGGAACAAGGCAGATAAACTGTGTCGCTTCTCGTTGCTGTCACAGAACTTTGATTTTCTTCACACTGTATGGGCTCTGTAAAGGAAAGAGATAAGCTCAGTCAATATTGAGGGTGCATCACCTGCAGTATAGCTCCACACTATGAAGGCCCCACCTTCTCAATCTCGCCCTTTGCTTGAGTCATGGTGACCCTCAGGTTAAATCATCAGTAATAGTCTCTCTCCAAAGACAGAGCAGGGCTATAGTCCTCTGGGACCAGGACAACTTTAATTTTACCTTAACACACACAAGACTGCTTATTAACTTATCTGTCTTCATCTTTAAATCTCACTCAGGGTTTCTATCCAATTCAGCCTCACTTTCATCAGTTCTGTCCCACTCTCTACCTTAGCACTGTTTGTCTATCTGCCTTTCTCTTTCTGGACAGGGACAGCATGGGGTTAGAATCAGAATAAAGCTTCCTCTACACTGTCCCCATCAAACACTCCCAGGACAGGGACAGCAGGGAGTTAGACACAGAGCAAAACTTCCTCGATACAGTTCATGTCAAACACTCTCCAGGACAGGGACAACACAGGGTTCAGTACAGAGTAAATTTCCCTCTACATTGTCCCAAACACTCAGGACAGTGACAGCATGGGGTTTGATACAGCGTTAAGTTCCTTCTACAAGGTCCCTATCAAATGCACCCAGGACAGAGACAACACGGGGTTTGATACAGAGTAAAGCTCTTTCTACATTGTACACCATCAAACACTCGCAGGACAGGGACAGCACAAGATTAGATACAGAGTAAAGCTCCTTCTATACTTTCCCCATCAAACTCTCCCAGGACAGTGTCAACACAGGGATAGATACAGATTAAAGCTCTCTCGACACAAGCCCCAACAAACACTCCCAGGACAGGGACAGCATGGGGTTAATTACAGAGTTAAGCTATCCACTTACACATTTACTGGGAGCAGATAAAGCAGAAACGTTCTCTGAAATGTCCTTGTGCAGTTCCCTGATACGGGGGAAAAGTGTGGGATGGGGAGCTGTCTATCTTACCCGGTAAGGAGTCTCCAACCAAGAAGAGAAGGCCGAGTGTCAGTCTGAAATGCACAGTGATCATTTCTTTAATCACAGGAGGCAAGTCTGGGTCCGGAGACAAAAATATCTTTGTCAGTGCAGTGCAAGTCAATGTTAGGTCACACAGAAACCACTGAAACCAGCTTGCTGCTTGTTCTCAGGAAGTTGTACAGTTGTTACAATCTGTTTGCTCACAGTTTTGATGTGGCACCATCCTGAAAGAGAGAATCACAAGACAGTAGTACAAACAGAAAGTTCAATTTTCAGTGGAATTGCCAACCAAAGAGATATGACACTTCCGGAATTGGAGTTTTTAATCGACAGAACACAAATGTGGCAAGATATGTTAAGCAGGCTATTTGAAGATAAGACAGGATCTTATCCTTATAAGTAGGGCACAGTATAAAATCTAAGTAAGGACAAATGTGTCGACGCAGGCTTGGAGGGCCAAAGGTCCTGTTCCTGTATTGTATTGTTCTTTGTTTATTGACATGTTGTCCAGAGAAGGTTTACAAGAATGGTCCCAAGGATGAAGGTCTTGTCATATGATGAGCAGTTGAGGACTCTGGGCTTGGGTAGAGTGGACATGAAGAAGATGTTTCCACCAGTAGAAGAGACTAGGATCTGACGGCACAAACTCTGAATGAAGGGACGACCCTTTAGAACTGAAATGAGGAGGGATTTCTTCAGTGAAGGGCAGTGAATCGATGGAACCTATTGCCACAGAGGGCTGTGGAGGCTAAGTCATTGAGAGTCTTTAAGACAGAGTTAGGTTCTTGATTAGAAAGGGGGTCAAGGGTTATAGGGAGAAGGCAGGAAAATGGGGTTGAGAAACGTATTAGCCATGATCGAATGGTGGAGCAGACTCAATGGGCTGAACCGCCTAATTCTGTGCCTTTATCTGACGGTATAAATAAAGGATTAGTGCTCTTGTGGCACAGTGATAGTGTCCCTATCTCAGGGCTGGGAGGCTTGGGTTCACATTACCCCTTCCCCACTCCAGAGGTGTGTAATGAC
>NC_063376.1:3179950-3182892 GCF_021869965.1 Rhincodon typus
TCAGCCTTCCTGCTCCTCTGATGCTGCTTGGCCTGCTGTGTTCATCCAGCTCTACACCTTGTTATCTCAGATTCTCCAGCATCTGCAGTTCCTACTATCTCTAAAAGATTTAGTCATCCTTCATAAATGACTGGTTAAGTCTTACTGCATGATTGTGGGTTGAATGTTTTGTGTCACACACATTAGGCTTCACCTGCAGTGCCATCTGGGAGCCCTAGTTCTGGAGTTCATTATCCTAACCTTCTTTGTCTATTTTTGGTTCCTTGAGTACAACCTTCAAAACCAAGCTCTCTGGTCAAGCATTCTGTCACCTGCTGGGATTTTCAAACCCCTCGGAACCCATGCCATCAATTTTTTTGATCATTGAATTCCAACTTCCAAACCCATGACCACTTCCATTTAGAGGGACAAGGGCAGCAGATACATGGGAACACCAGTCCCTGCACGTTCCCCTCCCAGCCACTCACCATCCTGGCTTGGAAATATATCGGCCATTTCTTCAGCGTCGCTGGGTTAAAATCCTGGGATTCCCTCCCCAAGGACATTGTGGGTCTACTTACAACATCCAGACTACAGCAATTCAAGAAGGCAGCTCACTACCAACTTCTTTCGGGGCATTAAGGGACAGGATAATAAAGGTTGAACCCAGTCAGTGATGCTCACGCCCCATGAGTGAAGAAAAAAAATCTGCGGCACCAGCCTCCTGCAGAGCTCCTAAACTGGCCTGTTTTATATCAGGCCAAAAGGTGCTGTGCAGATGCACATTCAACGTTACTCAGAACGTGGAATCAAACAAACCACGGAATGGCTAGGCGAGCAAATTAAGTTGAGATAGACACTTTCTAGGAAGCATTCTGATTTTTACCCCCCTTTATTCATTAATGGGATTGTGGGCATTGCTGGCTAGGCAGCATTTATTGCCATTCCCTAATTGCCCAGAGTCAACCACATTGCTGTGGGTTTGGAGTCACATGTAGGCCAGACCAGATAAGGATGGCTCTGCACCTTGTTGTCTCAGATAAGGATGGCAGTTTCCTTCCCTAAAGAATATTAGTGAACCAGATGGGTTTTTCCCCAACAATCAATTCATGGTCATCATTAGATTCTTGATTCCAAATATTTTATTGAATTCAAATTCTACCATCTGCCAAGGCAGGATTTGAACCCCGGTCTCCAGAATGTTATCTGGGTCTGTGGATTAACAATCTGGTGATAATTCCTCTAGGCCATCACCTCCTCTGTGTGGAATGCTCCGACATTGAACCCCGTGCTAGCCCTTCATCCTCACTTGACCGCATGGAAGTGGAACGTGATGCCTAACGGACAATGCAGAAGCAATTCTCTAAGAGGAAGGTACCATCATGGGCTGTGCCCAAAGCCCTCAACCATGCAGAGGGGAGTGGCAGGTACCTGTACCTACTTCGGTGCAAATGTTATCAGATCAGTTGTTAATTCTAAACCATGAGATTGATACTTACCATCATGAATCAAAGATTTGATGGGACATTTGGAGCAAAGGTGAAATGATGGGTTTTGGTGGTAGATCAGCCGTAACTTCATCCAATGTGCAGCCCTCCCTGTTCCAATGCTGGGATTCCAAAAACACTCCATGGGGGTACTCTGGGTTGGGGGACGGTGCTACATAAATGCAACCGCTCACCTGTGCGAATCAAATCACTCCACCTACCCTGGGCTAGTTCAGAATTAAGACCCTCAGGGCCCCAATATTGGGAAGCGATGCAATGTGGAGGATTGAAGGAATTGGAAAGGCATAACAACAGAAATGGACGGGAGCCAGATTGAAATTCATCTCAGAATTAAGATCCCAAATGAGTTAAAATAATACTTACAGTGAGCAGGGAGAAATTACATTCAGGAAACAGGGCTTCCTTGAACGATGAAAAGTGGGACAAGGGTGGGAGGCAGGGTACTGAGGTTCGATTGCAAAGCCGTACTCAACGCCGTCCTGTTGTCAGAAGTGAATGGACTACTTGTTGCTGGAAGCAATTATTAACTAGTCTGCTGTGCTTACGTGAGGAGGCTAGTCATTTGCTGTGTCGCAAAACGGGGAATCTCAAAGTTGATGAATCCTACCACATCACCACATTTGCGTGTGGTTTGCAAAGGAAGCAGGTCAAGTCTGCAAGTGTTTTGACAGGCAACAGACGCAGTTTTTAAGTGAGACAGCGAAAAAAAATCCCCACTTGGAACAATGTGTAGCTATTTGCCTGCTGTCAGGAAAGTACAAACTCACCACATTCCCAGGCTGAAGGAGTGAGACTGATACAGAGAGAGAGAGCTATTACAGTGGGGGGTGGTCTGGAATTTAGACAAGGGCAATGGGGGAGGACAGAATGATACAGTGGGCTTAGTTTGAAAATTACACCAGGTTCACAGGATGAGTTTGGGATTGGTACAGTGATGTGGGGAGACAGTGGGGCAGTAGGATCAGTTTGGGATTGATACAGAGCTATGGAGAGAGAGCAGGACAGTGGGATTAGTTTGAGATTGATGCAGTGCAGGGGGAAAGCATGGGGTGGTGGGATCAATTTGGCAATTGATACAGGGCTGTGGGGAGACAATGGGACAGGAGGATTGGTTGGGAATTTGTAAAGGGCTAAGGCGAGGGCGTGGGGCAGTGGGATTAGTTTGTGGATCGATACAGGGCTATGGGGAGAGAGAGGATATTGGGATTAATTTAGGATTGATACAGGGCTATGGTGAGACAACAGGGCAGTGAGATTAGTTTGGGGATTGACACAGGGCTATGTAGAAAGAGCGGGGCAATGGGATTAATTTAAGGATTAATAGAGGGCTATAGCAAGAGAGAAGGGTATTGAGATTAGTTTGGTGATTGATACATGTAATATCCTCCAATAATTCTGACCCAATGGGCTGGACCTGGAAATATATTAGTGTGTAGAGCTGGATGAACACAGCAC
>NC_063376.1:3183392-3184514 GCF_021869965.1 Rhincodon typus
CCCCCCCAAAGCCTGTCCCACCATCGACAAGTCAGGAGTGTGAGGGAATACCCCCCACTTTACCCTGGATGGGGGCAGCTCCGACAACACTCAAGAAGCTCGACACCATCCAGGACAAAGCAGCCCCTGCTCGATTGGCACCACATCCACAAACATCCCACTCCCTCCACCACCGACGCTCAGTCGCAGCAGTGTGTACCATCTACAAGATGCTCTGCAGAAACTCACCAAAGATCCTCAGGCAGCACCTTCCAAACCCACAAGCACTTCCATCCAGAAGGACAAGGGCAGCAGAAACATGGGAACACCATCCCCCTGCAAGTTCCCCTCCGAGCCCTTCACCACCCTGACTCGGAAATATATCACCGTTCCTTCAGTGTCGCTGGGTCAGAATCTCTGGAATTCCCTCCTTAAGGGGCATTGTGGGTCAACCCACAGCTGTTCAAGAAGACAGCTCACCCCCCCCACCTTCTCAAGGGGGGCAACTAGGGATGAGGCAATAAACACAGCAGATCCAGGTCCAGTGAAAAGATGAAACAAACAGCTCAGGCCATGAGGAGGCGATATTGAGCTGTTTGGGGTCACACGGAGAGATGGAGAGATTGGGCACTGCCTCGGGGACAGCAGACCGCAGTGGCTGTGAGATTAGGCGCTACGGCAATGCAGGAGAGGGTGAGAGAGAGCCAGTGGGCCTTCCCCTTCCCACCCCTCCACTCCGGTCATCGCACATACCCCCCCCCCCCACCCCCCCTCTTATTGCCCACCCCCAGCGAAGCCCTTACCCAGGGTGAAGCCCCAGCCAATGAGGGGCAGCCATTGGTCTCACCTTGCCCATGGGATGATGCTGTGCGTTTCCCTGTTGTTTCCTGGGGGCTGACAGTCCCGGCTCCGTTCGGGGAAGCTGCTGGTGCCCATTGAGAGCTCGGGGCAGGGTCCCGTTCCCCGGTCACCACCGGAACAGTGCCATCTCCCGGCAAACTGGCATCACCCCCCCATTGGGGACTGGCAGTAGGTCCCCTACCATCTGTTAGAGGGTAACACAGGGAGAGGGGGAGGGGAGGGGAGCGAGGGGGAGGGATAGAGGGGGGAGAGAGGGAGGGGGGAGAGGGAGGGGGAGGGGGG
>NC_063376.1:3184614-3185291 GCF_021869965.1 Rhincodon typus
GGGGGGGGAGGGGGAGAGAGGGAGTGGGAGGGGGAGAGGCGGAGAGGGGGAGGAAGAGAGAGGGAGAGGAGAGGGAGAGGGGAGGAGAGAGCGGGAGGGAGGAAGATAGGGGGAGGGAGAGAGAGATATAGAGAGTGAGAGACGGATAGAGAGTGAGTAAGAGGGGGAGAGGGAGAGATAGATAGAGGGAAACAGAGATGGAGAGACGGAGGAGACAGAGAGAGAGAGGGAGGGAGACAGTGAGGGGGAGAGAGAGAGAAAGTGGGAGAGGTAGAGAGAGAGGGAGGGCGAGAGTGAGAGAGAGGGAGAGATCGATAGAGGGAAACAGAGATGGAGAGACAGAGAGAGAGGGAGGGAGACAGAAAGAGAAAGAGGTCAGTACAAACCATCAAGAAACGGAGGGAGATTCTGTGGGACTGGAATCAGTTCATTGGCCAGAGAGGAATTGAACCGGGGAGAGCTGTCCCTGGTGGTGGGGTGAGGTGATGGCCCATCACTGTTCTGTTAATCCCCAGACCCAGGGAATGTTCTGGGGACCCGGGGTTCAAATCCCACCTCAGCAGATGGTGAACCCAATAAAAAAAAGTCTGGAATTAAGGGTCTAATGATGACAATTGTTGGGGGAAAGACCCCATCTGGTTCACTAATGTCCTTCAGGGAAGGAAACTGTGCCATCC
>NC_063376.1:3185391-3186982 GCF_021869965.1 Rhincodon typus
CCGAGAAGCTGCGCCGCTCCCTGTTACTTCTCCCTCCCAACCATTCGTGGTCGCCAACCCACCCCCTCAAACCACCAAAACCCCTCCAACGGAGGTCATTAACTGCGATCTTCCAAGGGTGATCCATCTTACCCAACGTTCTGCCCGACATCCTGCTGCCCACCTCTTCCTCTCTGGCGACGGTGCCCGCTCTGTGCCTGGCAGGGGGAGAGCCAACAGGCTGGTCGCTCGGTTTGGAGCATCTGGTGTTCACCGCATCCAACTTGTTCCTCTGCCAGTCTGCGATGCCAATGGGGTCGGGGGTGGGTGGGTGGGTGGGGGGTGCACGTTGGGTGGGGAACGGGGAACATGAAACAGTCAGCAACCACAGACCCCCAACCTCACCCGCCCCGAGAGATAACCCCCACCAACGCCCCCATGCCCCAACAAACCAGGACTCGCCCCGCACCAGCGAGTCGAGCTCGCTGCATTCCTCTACCCCCCCCCCCCCCACCCAAATTGGGGGGGGGGGGGGGGGGTGGTGGGGAGCGCACGACCACCTCACCATCAAAATGTTCCGAGGGGACGTGAGAGAGCCGTTTCCCCCTGCACTTCCCTGGGAGGCTCAAAATGACGGGCGCCCCCCCGCCCCCCCCCCAAACACCCCCACCACCTCAGTCGGAGAATCTCTCACCCTCGGAGGTTCCGCGGAGTTTGGAATTCCCTCGCCTCAGAGGCTGAGACCCCAATGCCGAGAGGGGAGGGGTAAAGAGGGACCGGAGAGGGACTTGTCAGGTGTGACGGAGCGGGATAGCAGGCTGGAGAGGGCCAGAGCGGCCTCGACTCCCGTTTCTTGCGGGTGGAAAATTGGGGAATGGGGCAAAACCCGGGGTGCTGGGGGTGGGAGGGGGTGGGGGAAGGTGCGTTTGGAGGGGTTATATTTTATTTATTGGTGTGAATGTGAGCGGGGGCTCTCGAAGGGCGGGGAGGGGAGCATTGGTGTACGGTAAGCTGCTTACAAACGTCAATCCTCTTCCTCAGCTTCTTGGTCCAGCTCTGCTGTGGGTCCACACAGGTGACGCCTCCATACTTCGGGTAGAATCTGAAAATCGGAGACGGGTTCGCAACGTCAGGGTCTGTCAGTTTATCCTGGACCCCATCGCAGTGTCCAGCTCCCCCTGTATCTAACCCCGTGCTGTCCCTGTCCCTGGGAGTGTTTGTGAGGACAGTGTAGAGGGAGCTTTACTCTGTATCTAACCCTGTGCTGTCCCTGTCCCTGGGAGTGTTTGATGGGGGACAGTGTAGAGGGAGCTTTACTCTGTATCTAACCCCCGTGCTGTCCCTGTCCTGGGAGTGTTTGATGAGGGTGGACAGTGTAGAGGGAGCTTTACTCTATATCTAACCCCCTGTCCCTGGGAGTTTTTGATGGGGGACAGTGTAGAGTGAGCTTTACTTTGTATCTAACCCCATGCTGTCCCTGTCCTGGGGAGTGTTTGATGAGGGTGGACGGTGTAGACAGAGCTTTACTCTGTATCTAACCCCGTGCTGTCCCTCTCCTGGGGAGTGTTTGATGGGGGACAGTGTAGAGGGAGCTTTACTTTGTATCTAACCC
>NC_063376.1:3187082-3189566 GCF_021869965.1 Rhincodon typus
GGGAGTGTTTGATGGGGGGACAGTGTAGAGGGAGCTTTACTCTGTATCTAACCCCGTGCTGTCCCTGTCCTGGGGAGTGTTTGATGAGGGTGGACAGTGTAGAGGGAGCTTTACTCTATATCTAACCCCCTGTCCCTGGGAGTTTTTGATGGGGGGACAGTGTAGAGGGAGCTTTCCTCTGTGAGCAAGCCCCGTTATAGGGGGGCAGAAGCATGACGTCTCTAGAGGAGGTGACACCGTGTGGACCATACTCACATGACGGCCTCTTGCAGTGTCCCACAAACTCTCACCGTTCGGTAACACTTCTGGAAGCGGTTGAAGTGTCCAGCTTTTACCTCATAGCGACTGGCCTGGGGACAACAGCTGCTGAGATCCACCTCTGACTTTGCTGTCAGGCCTGTGAGAGAGAAGGAGATCCCACGCTGGTGACTCTCAGGGAAACAGGAGCAGGAGTGGGCCGTTCGGTCCATCCCATAGGATCGGGGCTGATCAGCTCGCTCACCCTAACCCTTAATCCCTCTCCTGCTCGAAAATCTATCTTTGCCTTAACAACGCCCTCAACTGCGTCTCTGGGCAGGGGATTCCACAGATTCATGCCCCTTTGGGAGAAGAGGTTCCTCCTCATCTCGGTCCTAAATCTGCTCCCCCCTTATTTTGAGGCTATGCCCCCTCGTTCTAGTTTCACCCGCCCAGTGGAAACGACCTCCCTGCTTCTATCTTATCCATTCCCTTCATAATTTTATATGTTTCCATAAGATCACCGCCCCCCCGCCCCATTCTTCTAAACTCCAATGAGTACAGTCCCAGTCTACCCAATCTCTCCTCATAAACCAACCCTCTCAGCTCCACGATCAACTATCAATTTATTCCAGACCCTTCCGGCTCTCAGGGCGAGATAAATTTCCCTCACATCTCCTTCCGTTTTAAAATTACTCCCCCCCATTTTATTAACCCGTTGATGCTGCTTGGCCTGCTGTGTTCATCCAGCCCTGCACCTTGTTGTCTCGGATTCTCCAGCATCTGCAGTTCCTACTATCTCTAACTTAGAGAAAAGGCAGCTTTCTGTTCCATCTGATATATTGAGTGTTAAATATTTGCGGGGTGCCTGGATCACCCCCCGAAGGACCTCCACCCATTGCTCTGTCCCCTTGAACTGAAATTCAACTGAACTCCAATAATACACAATCTAACCACTGCCCCCTTGACATTTAACGGTGTTACCATCACTGAAACCCCCCACTATCAACATCCTGGGGGTTACCATTGACCTGAAACTCACCTGGACTCACCACATCAACACAGCGGCTACAAGAGCAGGTCAGAGGCTGGGAATCCTGCAGCGAGTAACTCCCCTCCTGACTCCCCCCCCAAAGCCTGTCCCACCATCGACAAGTCAGGAGTGTGAGGGAATACCCCCCACTTTACCCTGGATGGGGGCAGCTCCGACAACACTCAAGAAGCTCGACACCATCCAGGACAAAGCAGCCCCTGCTCGATTGGCACCACATCCACAAACATCCCACTCCCTCCACCACCGACGCTCAGTCGCAGCAGTGTGTACCATCTACAAGATGCTCTGCAGAAACTCACCAAAGATCCTCAGGCAGCACCTTCCAAACCCACAAGCACTTCCATCCAGAAGGACAAGGGCAGCAGAAACATGGGAACACCATCCCCCTGCAAGTTCCCCTCCGAGCCCTTCACCACCCTGACTCGGAAATATATCACCGTTCCTTCAGTGTCGCTGGGTCAGAATCTCTGGAATTCCCTCCTTAAGGGGCATTGTGGGTCAACCCACAGCTGTTCAAGAAGACAGCTCACCCCCCCCACCTTCTCAAGGGGGGCAACTAGGGATGAGGCAATAAACACAGCAGATCCAGGTCCAGTGAAAAGATGAAACAAACAGCTCAGGCCATGAGGAGGCGATATTGAGCTGTTTGGGGTCACACGGAGAGATGGAGAGATTGGGCACTGCCTCGGGGACAGCAGACCGCAGTGGCTGTGAGATTAGGCGCTACGGCAATGCAGGAGAGGGTGAGAGAGAGCCAGTGGGCCTTCCCCTTCCCACCCCTCCACTCCGGTCATCGCACATACCCCCCCCCCCCACCCCCCCTCTTATTGCCCACCCCCAGCGAAGCCCTTACCCAGGGTGAAGCCCCAGCCAATGAGGGGCAGCCATTGGTCTCACCTTGCCCATGGGATGATGCTGTGCGTTTCCCTGTTGTTTCCTGGGGGCTGACAGTCCCGGCTCCGTTCGGGGAAGCTGCTGGTGCCCATTGAGAGCTCGGGGCAGGGTCCCGTTCCCCGGTCACCACCGGAACAGTGCCATCTCCCGGCAAACTGGCATCACCCCCCCATTGGGGACTGGCAGTAGGTCCCCTACCATCTGTTAGAGGGTAACACAGGGAGAGGGGGAGGGGAGGGGAGCGAGGGGGAGGGATAGAGGGGGGAGAGAGGGAGGGGGGAGAGGGAGGGGGAGGGGGG
>NC_063376.1:3189666-3193677 GCF_021869965.1 Rhincodon typus
CTCCCTCAGCACTGACCCTCCGACAGTGCCCACTCCCTCAGCACTGACCCTCCGACAGTGCGGCGCTCCCTCAGCACTGACCCTCCGACAGTGCCCACTCCCTCAGAGCTGACCCTCTGACAGTGCCCACTCCCTCAGCGCTGACCCTCCAGGGAATGAACGAGGAGCAAGAACGGCTGTTCGGCCCCTCGAGTCTGCTTGACCATCCTATCAATGCTGCCTTAAAAATATTCCAGATATCTGCCACCATTAAAAATCAGGGGAAGGGAGGGAGGGTGTTGGGGAGCCAAAAAAACATGGGAATCTCAGAGGAAGAGACAACATTGTGATCAAAATCCGAAAGACTAAGATAAGAGGATAATTTTCTGAAGAAGGGTCTAGACCCGAAACATCAGCTTTCCTGCTCCTCTGATGCTGCTTGGCCTGCTGTGTTCATCCAGCCCTGCACCTTGTTGTCCGGGAAAGGTGGTGTCAGTCTGTAGCTCAGGGCCATCAGAGCGAGAGGGGTTAACAGGATTTCATCGAGAGACACCGAGAATCCCGAAACTGACTGTTTGGCTAGTTGTATCGCACTTGGCAAAGACACTGCTCGGTGTAATATTTAACACATTTATCAGTCTCATGTTCCCGTTTGTGTTTTGTACCATTTTATATCATTAGCTTCAGTTGTTGCCAAGCTTCCTTCTTTCTTAACTCCAGAGTTTTTCACGACATCGATCAGATGGAACCTTTCATTTCAGTCCTTGCCCCCCAAGCCAGTACGAGAGATGGGGGCGGGTGGGGGGTTGCATGTGGTGAGGGTCAATGGAGAAGGGGTCTCAATGATTTGGAGTGTGGGGGTGGGGGGTGGTTTCTCGCCGTAACAAGGTGGGAGTCTCTCTCCTAGGCACTGCGACGAGCACTGCATTCATGCAGCACCTCCCATCAGAACTTTTCTACGGGCCATTCGGCCCATCGGGACTCTCACCGCTCCCCCCCCACACCACCCAACAGAGGGGGCCCAGGGAGGCCGGGTGACTGAGGGATGAGGGAGCGGAGGAGTTAGGGAGACAGGGCAGGGAAGTGGGGTTCAAGGTCTGAGGGGGTTAGCCATGGTCTTATCCAGTGGGTGGAGCAGGGTTGAGGGGCTGAAGGGTCTACTCTCCAGCTTCTTTTATCTCACGCACATCATGTCCTCAAACACCTCCTCTTGTGAGCCCTGACCCCAACGCACTCATAGAAAAAAGAAAGGAGGAGGCCATTCGGCCCTTCAAGCTTACTCTGTCATTCAATGCTATCATGGCTGATTGTCCAACTTGGACCCCTGTATCCAACTCCTTGTAAAGTCACAGAGCTGTACAGCACAGAAACAGACCCTTCAGCCCAACTCGTCCATGCTGACCCAGATATCCTAAATTAATCTAGTCCCATTTCCCAGCATTTGGCCCATATCCCTCTAAATCCTTCCTATCCATGTACCCATCCAGATGCCTTTTAAATGTTGTAATTGTACCAGCCTCCACCACTTCCTCTGGCAGCTCATTCCATATACACACCACCCTCTGTGTTACCTCTTAGGTCCCTTTTATATCTTTCCCCTCTCACCTTAAACCTAAAGCCCTCTAGTTTTGGACTCCCCTTCCCTGGGGAAAAGACCTTGGCTATTCACCCCATCCATGCCCCTCATGATTGTATAAACCTCTATAAGGTCACCCCTCAGCCTCCGACACTCCAGGGAAAACAGCCCCAGCCTCTCCCTGTAGCTCAAACCCTCCAACCTTGGCAACATTCCTATAAATTTTTTCAAGTTTCACAACATCCTTCCTATAGCAGGGAGACCAGAATAGAACACAGTATTCCAATAGTGGTCTAACCAATGTCCTGTACAGCTGCAACATGACCCTCCCAACTCCCACTGACCAATAACGGCAAGTGTACCAAACACCTTCTTCACCGCCCTGCCTACCTGCAACTCCACTTTCAAGGAACTATGAACCTGCCCCCCAAGGTCTCTTTGTTCAGCAACACTCCCCAGGACCTTACCATTAAGTGTGTAAGTCCTGCCCTGATTTCCCTTTCCAAAATGCAGCACCTCACATTTATCTAAATTAAACTCCATCTGCCACCCCTCGGCCCATCGGCCCATCTGATCAAGATCCTGTTGTACTCTGAGGTAACCTCCTTCCCTGTCCCCTACACCTCCAATTTTGGTGTCATCTGCAAACTTACTAACCATCCCTCCTACGTTCGCATCCAAATCATTTATATAAATGACAAATTGCAGTGGGACCCAGCACAGATCCTTGTGGCACACCGCTGGTGACAGGCCTCCAGTCGGAAAAGCAACCCTCCACCACCACCCTCTGTCTCCTACCTTCGAGCCAATTTTGTATCCCATTGGCTAGCTCTCCCTGGATCCCGTGTGATCTAACCTCGTTAACTAGCCTGCCATGCAGAACCTTGTTGAACACCTCGCTGAAGTCCATATAGACAATAAAAACCGAAAGGACTGCAGATGCTGTAAATCAGGAACAAGACCAGAAGTTGCTGGGAAAGCTCAGCAGGTCTGGCAGCATGTGTGAAGAAGAAAAGAAATCAGGGTTAACGTTTTGGGTGCTGTTCTGAGGAAGGGTCACCGGACCCGAAGCGTTAACTCTGATTATTTCTTCACAGATGGGGGTGCCAGACCTGCTGAGCTTTTCCAGCAACTTCTGTTTCTGTTCCACGTAGACAATGTCCACTGCTCTGTCTTCATCAATCGTCTTTGTTATTCCTCAAAAAACTCAATTAAGTTAGTGAGGCACGATTTCCCAGGCACAAGGCTGTGCTGACTACCCCTCATCAGTCCTCACCTTTCCGAATTAAATGTAAATCCTGTCCCTCAGGATTCCCTCTAACAACTTGCCCACCACCGAAGTCAGGCTCACCGCTCTATAGCTCCCTGGCTTTTCCTTACAACCTTTCTTAAATAGAAGCACCAAGCTAGACAACCTCCAGTCTCCTGGCACCTCACCTGCGGCTATCAATTATACAAATCCCTCCTTCTTGAAAACATTCAATATTTTGGCCTCAAACGCTTTCTGTGGCAGAGAATTCCTCAGGCTCCCACACTCTCTGGGTGAGGACATATCTCCTCATCTCAGTCCTAACCCATCTCCTATCGACCGTGACCACTCCCCTGGTTCTGGACTCTCCTCCTGGTCATTGGGAACATCCTTCCTGCGTTTACCCTGCCTAGCCCTGGTAGAATTTTATCGGTTTGTATGAGACACACCCCCCCCGACATCCCACTCCTCCTCCGTTTATCTATAAGCACCCCACCAGCCTCCCTCTTAGTTCTGGACTCCCCAGTCATATAGACCCTTCCAAATCTGCACAGCTCTGTGAGAAACTACAGAGAGGTGTGAACACATCCCAGTCCATCACACAAACCGACCTCCCATCCACTGACTCCACCTCTACCTCCTGGTGTCTCGGGAAAACAGCCAACATCATTGAAGAGCCCCCCCACCCCGGTTATAATCTCCTTCAACCTCTTTGATCAGATGGAGGATACAAAAGCACGCACCTACAGGTTCGTGAACAGTTCCCTCCCCGCTGTCATCGAACTCACTGAGCAGAACCTCTCGAATTTTAAACTTAACACCTCTTTCTCTGCGGCCGTGCCATTGTACACCCCGCTCCATCCTCACACCCTTAACTTTGCGCGGTCCCATCGGCAGCGCAAAACAAAACTTTGCACTGTACCTGGGCACATGCGACAGGAATAAATCAACTCACCTGAGCACTTCTCTCGCATCCACCACTCCCCAACACACACACGCACACACACACACTCACACAAATTTTACACACACTCACGCACACTCAGACACACACACACACTCAGACACACACACTCAGGCACACACACACTCTCACACACATACACACACACTCAGGTACACACACAAACACTCACACAAGCACACACACACATACACACACACACACACAAACACACACACACATATACACACAAACACACACACA
>NC_063376.1:3193777-3195065 GCF_021869965.1 Rhincodon typus
CACACAAACACACACACACACAAACACATACACTCACATACACACACGCACAAACACACACACACACACAAACACTCACACACACACATGCAGACACACACACTCACACACACACTCAGACACACACACACACACACACACATGCACACACACACACACTGACACACACACACACTCAGACACACACACACACGCTGACACACACACACACTGACACACACACACACTCAGACACACACACACACACATACACACACACACACTCTCTCACACACACACACAGCCAAAGAGCATACCACTCACCCGAAGCAGGTGAAGAGATGCCAGCTAAACTTTGGCACTTACCCGACTGTGGCAATACCACGGTGACAACAAGAAGAAAGGAGACTGTGCCCAGCTTATAGTTTATAAGCCAGAAGCTGCTCATTTCTGCTGCAGAGAGACGAAGGCGCTCAGCCCCCGAAGCTGAGGCATTAATGTCTGACAAAGCCTGGGCTCTGACTGTCCAATAAAGTATGAAATGACCGGCAGGGGAATTTCCACAGGCAGCTGATCTGTCACGGGGGCTAGATGTAGCAAAAGCAAAAAACGCTCTTTTCCTGCTCTTCCCCAGCAGCGGCAGTGCCACACAGATCTACCCAGGGGCACTGAAATCCACAGAGAGACTGATAACAGCGCTGGGGAAAACAGGCTCAAATCTCTCGTGTTTTCTCCAACTCCTCCCATGACTGCTCAATTCACACCCTCCCCAATGCCTCCATCGAACCTGCCCCCACCACATTCCCAGGGAAGTTCATCCCAGACCCCAGTTACATCAGGTAAAGTTGCTGAGGTTTTACGAAAGCACAGGGCTCATGTGAGAGAGACAGAGAGGGAGGAAGGGAGAGGCAGAGAGTGAGAGGGAGAGAGAGAGAGAGGGAGGGGGAGAGAAAGAGACAGGGAGAGAGAGAGAGTGAGAGGAAGAAATAGAGAGGGAGAGAGAGAGGGAGACAGAAAGAGAGAGAGGGAGACAGAGAGAGAGGGACAGGAGAGAGAGAGAGAAAGAGAGAGAGGTAAACAGAGAAAGAGGGAGCAAGAGGGAGACAGAGAGAGAGAGGGAGACAGAGAGAGTAGGGTGGGAGAGAGAGAGAAAGAGACAGGGAGAGAGAGAGAGTGAGAGGAAGAAAGAGAGAGGGAGAGAGAGAGGGAGACAGAGAGAGAGAGGGAGACAGAGGGAGAGAGAGGGAGACAGAAAGAGAGGGAGAGAGAGAGGGAGAGAGGGAGAGAGAGGGAGACAGACAGAGAGACA
>NC_063376.1:3195075-3195662 GCF_021869965.1 Rhincodon typus
AGAGAGAGAAAGAGACAGGGAGAGAGAGAGGGGGAGAGAGACAGAGATTGAGAGGGAGAGAGAGATGGAGAGAGAGAGGGAGAATGAGGGAGACAGAGAGAGGGAGAGAGAGGGAGACAGAGGGAGACAGAGAGAGAGGGAGAGAGAGGGAGACAGAGAGGGAGAGAGAGGGAGACAGAGAGAGAGGGACAGGAGAGAGAGAGAGGGAGAGAGAGGGAGAGAGAGGGAGACAGAGAGAGAGGGAGAGAGAGGGAGACAGAGAGGGAGAGAGAGGGAGACAGAGAGAGAGGGACAGGAGAGAGAGAGAGAGAAAGAGAGAGAGAGAGAAAGAGACAGGGAGAGAGAGAGGGGGAGAGAGACAGATTGAGAGGGCAAGAGAGATGGAGAGAGAGAGGGAGACAGAGAGAGAGGGAGAGAGAGAGGGAGAGTGAGGGAGGCAGGGAGAGAGAGTGAGAGGGAGAGAGAAAGAGAGAGAGGGAGACAGACAGGGAGAGAGAGGGAGACAGAGAGAGAGGGACAGGAGAGAGAGAGAGAGAAAGAGAGAGAGAGAGAAAGAGACAGGGAGAGAGAGAGGGGGAGAGAGACAG
>NC_063376.1:3196162-3202018 GCF_021869965.1 Rhincodon typus
ACTCTCTCTCTCACACTCTCTCTCTCTCAAACACACACACTCTCTCTCACACTCTCTCTCTCACACACACACACACACTTTCTCTCTCACACTCTCTCTCTCACATACACACACACACACTTGCTCTCTCTCACACATGCACGCCCATACACTCTCTCTCTCTCACACTCTCTCTCACACACACACACACATTCAGACACACACGCACACACACACACACACACACACACACGCACACATACACACACACATTCAGATACACACACACACACATTCAGACACACACACGCACACATACACACACACATTCAGATACACACACACACACATTCAGACACACACACACACACACACACACATTCAGACACACACACACACAAACACACACACACAAACACTCACACACACAAACACACTCACACACACACACACACCCTTCGCAGATCCCAACAGTAATCATGAGATCAACTAATGTTCGATCTTGCCCCAAAAGAAAAGATTTGGTGCTGATAATTCAGAATTCAGAAGCGACAGTTTCAGTTTGCAGTTCAACATACTGCGCTGTGTACAGACCTATCCTATTGTGACACCAGTTAACACAAGAGATGCAGAAGGGTTGGGCCAAAGCGAACTGACATGGTGCAGTTGTAATCACGCTGGAATCGTTTGTTGGCATGTTGGGAGTAGTAGTCAATTGCATCTCGGATTTCTTTGTGAAACTGCACAGCACCTTGGCCTTTTTTGACTCTGAGATTTGCCTGCAAACAGGCAGATGTTACATTGTGGTTAAACCACACCAGTGTTCGTTTGTACTTTAGGAAGGATCGTTTTTTTTGAGAGGGCTGGGGGTGGAGATTAGAGTTTGCCCGAGTGGTGGGTGGGGGGTGGATTTTATCAGGAGTGTCCAGTTGGAGGAGTTGGAGTTATTCCTTGGAGCAAGGGAGGAATTTTACAGTGGACAGCGCAGAGATAATGATTCTAGCTGAAGGAAGAAGTTGCTCCCATGAGCTGTTGGCGCGGGGCGGGGGGTGTGGGTCATACAGCACGGAAACAGGCCCTTCGGCCCAACTCATCAATGCTGACCAGGCTTCCCAAACTCATCTCGTCCCAGTCATCAGCATTTGGCCCATATCCCTCTCAAAACCCTTCCTATTCACGTACCCATCCTTTTAAATGTTGTAATTGTACCAGCCTCCACCACTTCCTCTGGCAGCTCTTTCCACACACACGCACACCGCCCTCTGCGTGAAAAAGTTGCCCCGTAGGTTCCTTTCCCCTCTCACCTTAAACCTATGCCCCTCTAGTTTTGGACTCCCCTACCCTGGGGTGAAGACCTTGGCTATTTACCCTATCCATGCCCCTCATGATTTTATAAACCTCTGTAAGGTCACCCCTCAGCCTCCGGGGAAAACAGCCCCAGCCTATACAGCCTCTCCCTGTGGCTCAAACCCTCCAACCCCAGCAACTTCATTGTAAATAAAAACCGAAAGAACTGCGGACGCTGTAAATCAGGAACAAAAACAGAAGTTGCTGGAAAAGCTCAGCAGGCCTGGCAGCATCCGTGAAGGAAAAAACAGTTAACGCTTCAGGTCCGGTGACCCTTCCTCAGAATGTCCTTGTAAATCTTTTCTGAACCCTTTCAAGTTTGACAACATCCTTCCTACAGCCGGGAGACCAGAATTGAACATAGTATCCCAATAGTGGTCTAACCAATGTCCTGTACAGCCGCAACATGACCCTCCCAACTCCTATACTCAATGCACTGACCAATAAAGGCGAGTGTACTAAACGCCTTCTTCACCGCCCTGTCTACCTGCGACTCCACTTTCAAGGAACTATGTACCTGCCCCCCAAGGTCTCTCTGTTCGTCAACAGGATACAGATTTAGGATTCTGGGCAAGGGGTGGGTGAAGGGGAGGGAGTGGGGCTGGAAAAGGGGTGAGGAAGGGGGTGTCTTTCCACCGGAGTGGCAAGGAACTAAAAGCTGATGTGCATTGCGCTGAACAGCTTCAGTTGGATATTGGACGGGCAAGTGAGAGTGGCCAACAGAAAGACGTGGAGACTGATGGGATCGTTCTATGCCGAAAGCACTGAATAGCCTCCTCTTTCATTACAGGAGGCGGGGTAGAAATGTTGCCCGACCCTAATTGCCCTGGGGGCGGGGTGGGGGGGGGGGGCACTTGCGCTCGCCGCAGCCGGTTCCAACCAGACTAACTGCCCTGGAGCCCAAGAGGGGGGTAAAATTTCGCGGTTTCCGTTTGAGAGACCCACTTTATAGCTGCCTGCTCCACACAGCCTCATGGCCAACGGTGTCTCTCAAAGCGTTCTTAAAAAGAAACTAAGGTCTAGACGGTAATTACAGACGTCTGCCCCGCATCCGCTCCTCATCCAAAGACAGCACAGGATTGGCTACGGCTCCATTTCCACTCCCCGCCCAACAGAAGAGGCCATTCAGCCCATCGCACGTACGTTCTGGAAGAGTTACCCCTCTGCCTTGTATTTTCCTCTCCCCTCTATCACCTCGTTCGAAAACCTCACACCAGACCTAATTCACTCTTTGCGACATGGCGCCTCCTACTGGGGTGACCGGATTGGAAGCTTCGAGGTATACGGGAAGCGGGCCAGGTTGATATGAGGGAATCCATTTCGGTCCCCTCACAACATGGTAGCTCTGGAGGAGGTAGGAAGGAGACAATGAACTACAAGGGAAGACCGGATGGGCATGGATCGATTCCTTTAGACTGAGAGCATTGGAGGGGGGTGGGGGGCATGATTGAGGTGTATAACATTATGAGGGGCATGGATGGGGCGAATGGGCAGCAGAGATCTACCTCTTGGTTGATCACGAGAGGGGCATAGTTTTAGGGCGAGGAGTCGGGAGATTCAGAGGGGATTTGGGGTGGAAAATATTTTGTCACACAACTGTTGGGGTGCGCTGTGGGATGCACTGTCTGGGAAGGTGTATTTGGATGAGCACTTCAAATACGTTGAAGGGTATGGGACTGGAGCAGGAAATTGGGACCAGCGCACGTGTAGCGGCAGTTATGTTGGTGCAGATTCGATGGGCCGAAGGGTGTTTTCTGCGCTGGATGTAATCTGTGAATCTATTCTCAGCGAGGTCTGCCCGAGACCAGCCAAGTTTCTCCACCATCCTCAACGTTACACACTGCTCAGGAGGGCCTCAGGCCAGTTCAGTTGGCTGAACAGCTGGTTTGTGATGTTGAGTAACAGAGCGAGGGTTCATTTCCCTCCCCCCCACAACCAGCTGAGGATTACCGTGAGGGGAGCCTCCTCCTCAACCTCACCCCGAGGGGGTGGTTACCCTCAGGTTAAACCCCCGGCCTATCTGTGTGTCTCCCTAATGAGAGAGTCTGGTCAGACTATGGGGGATTTACACAACACTCCAGCCGTGGCCATGGTAGAGTTTTATCAATGTCCCAGCCTCATATGACAACACCTACCTCTCTGCGAGGGGGGTTAAGGTCGGGACAGGTGCTATGTAAATGCAAGCTCATGTTTTGCTCTCTCTCTCTCTGCCCCTGTCTCTCTCTGCCTCTCCATGTATGTCACTCTCTCTCTACAGCCCATCCAACGACACTCTGATTCTCTGTCTCTCCAGTGCACTCACTTTCTCACTCCTTCTATCCTGTCTCTCTATCCCTTTCTCTCTGTTCCTCACGCTGTCTCTCCTTGTCTGTCTCTCTGTGTTTGTTCAGTCTCTTTCCATCTGTCTCTCGGGCCTTGCCTCTTTCTCTCAGACACTCTCTCTCCCTTTCTTGGCTTCTCTCACTCCATGTCTCACTCTCTCTCCCTCTATCTGTCTATCTCTCTCTCTCTGCCATGCTCTCTCTATCCCTCTGTCTCTGTCTTTCATTCCATCACTCTCTTGCTCTCCCTCCCTAACTTTGTCTCTCTCTCTCACCGTACCATGCTCTCTCTATCCCTTTGTCTCTGTTCTTCTCTCTCTGTCTCTCTCCCTCCTTACGTCACACACTGTCTCTCTATCTCTGTCTTTTATTCTCACACTCTCTGTCTCCATTTGCCCTTGTCTCTCCCTCTCTCTCTCCCTCTCTCTTTCCTTCTCTCTCTCCCCTCCCTCTCTGTCTCTCCCTCTCTCTCTCTGTCTCTCTCCCTCTCTCTTTCCTTCTCTCTCTCCCCTCCCACTCTGTCTCTCCCTCTCTCTCCCCTCCCTCTCTCTCCCTCTCTCTGCCTCCCTCTCTCTCCCTTTCTCTCTCTCCCTCTCTCTGCCTCCCTCTCTCTCTCCCTTTCTCTCTCTCCCTTCCTCTCTCCCTCTCTCTCTCTCTCTCACTCTCTCTCTCCCTCTCTCTCTCATTCTCCCTCTCTCCCCCTCTCCCTCTCTCTCCTTCTGTCTGTCCCCCTTCTCTATCTCTCTCTCCCTCTCTCTCTCTCTCTCCCCCTCTCTCCTGCTCCCTCTCTCTCTCCCTCTCTTTCTCTCCTTCTTTCTCTCCCTCTCTCTCTCCCCCTCTCCCTCTCCTTCTCCCTCTCCCTCCCTCTCACTGGCCCAGAATTGAACCTGCAGGTGCCCATCCAAGAAACAAATGAAAGTTTCAGAATTCTCAATTCTGTCAGGAATGTGTTTTATTTTAACCTTTAGTCAGGGACTGCTGCCCCTGGAATCCTCTGGTAATATCCCGGATTACAGCAGCTATGTGGGAGACCCCCGCCCCACTGCACCCTGAGGGGGCAGGGGTGGTGCTTCCGTCACTGTGATCCCCAGGGTTTAACCCTGTCTGAGGGTCACCATACTACGCCTGTACACTGCCCCAAGGGACCATGCCCTCCACCCTGTCTCCCCCCCCCCCCCCCCCCCCCCCCCCCCCCCCCCCCTCCCCCCCCCCCCCCCCCCCCCCCCTTCCCTCACCTGCTCCTCCCCCTCCCCTCCCTCTCCCCTCCCACCTCCCCTCCCTCTTCCCTTGCCTCTCCCTCCCCACCTCACACCATCCCCTCCCTCCTCCCTTCTCTCCCACTCCTCACACCTACACTCCTTCCCTCCTCCCAGACACTCTCCCTCCCTGTCCCTCTGTCCCTCCCTCTGCTTCCCCTTTCACTCCTGACACTTCTTCCCTCAAACCCTACACTACTCCCTCCCTCCCTCCCTCCGTCCCTATCTAATTACCCTTTGCTGGTCTGCCCCATCCCACCACCCCACGACCCCCGGCCGCCAGCCCCGTCCCTCCCAGAGACAATGAGATGACCACAGACAGCATTTTATTAGAGAGTGTGTTCAATATATTCGGCAAAGCGATACACTGTGGGGCTTAAGCCCCTCACGACCGAGCGACTGTAACACTCACTTACAGCTCCCCGCTCCAAAGGGGGAGCAGATCCCCGTGTGGGGGTCTCCCGGTCACACACACACACTGTCAGCTTCCCGGGATCTGAGTAACTGCAACTTCCGAACTGACCAGGAACAGATGAGGGAGAGAGTGTGAGTGTGAGTGTGAGTGTGAGTGTGAGTGTGAGTGTGAGTGTGAGTGAGTGTGAGTGAGAAAGTGTGAGTGTGTGTGAGAGAGAAAGTGTGTGTGTGTGTGTGTGAGTGAGTGAGTGTGAGTGAGTGTGTATGTGTGAGAGAGAAAGTGTGAGTGTGAGTGAGTGTGTGTGTGAGAGAGAAAGTGTGAGTGAGTGTGAGTGAGTGAGAGAAAGTATGAGTGTGTGTGTGAGGGAGAAAGTGTGAGTGTGTGTGAGTGTGTGTGTGAGAGAGAAAGTGTGAGTGTGTGTGTGAGAGAGAAAGTGTGAGTGTGAGTGAGTGAGAGAAAGTATGAGTGTGTGTGTGAGAGAGAAAGTGTGAGTGTGAGTGTGTGTGTGAGAGAGAAAGTGTGAGTGTGTGTGAGTGTG
>NC_063376.1:3202028-3204536 GCF_021869965.1 Rhincodon typus
GTGTGAGTGTGTGTGTGAGAGAGAAAGTGTGAGTGTGTGTGAGTGTGGGACTGAGTGAGCGAGGGCCCTCTGACTGTTTAAGCCCCAGTCTAATTGCTAACAGTGAAAGCGAGCGCTGACTGTGCCCGAGTTACCCAGACTGTTCGGCCACCCAGGCAGGATGAGAACACTCTGCAGCTGGCAGTGTCGCCACATTCACCCCACTCAATAAACTCGAGTGGGTGAGCACCTGGGAAATACCCTCCCAGCTCCAAAAGCTCCTTGATCCTTGAAATCCTGGATGCAGCCCTATCGGGGAGATAACTTCCAATCAGGCAGCTATTGCAGAAGCTAAAATAAAACTGTTGGCATCAGTTGCAGTTCAAATGACACTTTTTGAGTTTGTGGGCATCAGCAGACCCTCATGGCAGCAAGTGTCAATCCATAGTCTCCAACTGGCATTTGGGTAGCGAGAGAAACAGCTCAGACGTTAGGCCTGTAAAGATGCTTTCAGCCAGGGGCACGGAGACTAAAGTAAAGCTGTTGCACACCTTAGCTTGCTTTCCTGAGTCAGCATCCGGTCAAAACGTTATGGTTCTTTGGGAGCTTTCCCTCTCCCGATCCCTTTGAGGGGAGGGGGTTTGTCGGAGCGAGCAAGATGCAGACAGTCGGAGGAATCTCACGCCGAAGCCTCGCGCCAACTATTTGCGCCAACTTCGACAAAGACTTTCATGGGTTACTTTTCCCCAGAGCCTTCTGTGTCCTCCTTTCCCATTGCTGCCCTGTCCAGCCAGCAAAGAGCGAGAGAGAGCTCAGCAGAAACAGGAGTAGGGGGTCCTGCCCAGACATCAAGAGCCGTATCCACCCCCCGACCCCGGTTTCGCCTCCTCCCACCTCACACTGCTTCACACGAAGCCTCAAAGTGCCGACTGTAACGCAGCAGGGTCGCACGATCTAGGAGGAACGTAAACGGGAAAGGTTTGAGTTAAAAAGCAATAGTTCAGTGTGTGGGAACTCAGTGTTACAGAACTAGAAAGAGAATGGCGCTTTCAAAGCTTTCCCCGTCAGGACGAGAGCGTCAAATCTCTCGCGGTGACAGGAGAAAAAGACGCTGATCGGTCGACGCACGTTCCCCAAAGCGGAGGCACCCAGCAACGTCTCTCCCCGCGGCGCCATCGTTAGAAATATTTGGCACTCTTACATCGGGTCCTGACGAACACGAGATGGGAAACTCCGACGACGTTCCCACCGTTTGTTCGGATCTGGTGACCGCCACCCGTCCCTCAGATTGTGACAACGCTCCAGCGGTCAGATAAGGGTGTCCCTTGGAAACAGGAGGGGGGTGGGGTGGGGGGTGAGTGTTGAGGGGACAGCGACATAGTGGGAGTCCAGCTGGGAGAGTGATCCAGGGGCGGAGGTTCATGGCTCTGGGAACGTGGGGGTGTTCAAATCTCACCATGACCCTGCCCGCACCCCCCCCACCCCCCACCCCTTGCGGGGGGTTACACCCCGATGAGCAGAAGCTGGAATTGAGGGCTCACCTCGGCGATGGCGCCCGCGGGACCCATCGCTGTTTATTGCGAAAGGCCGTCTGGGTTCCAATCGCGGGTGAACATCTGCTGCCCTTGCCCTCGGGTATCTCCCTCCACGTGACTCCAGTCTCACGCTCTTCACCGCCCCCTTTCAGAACAATCCACCAGGTTTCGAGGGGTGAATCAGGAAGCTGATGGACACCAGATCCCTCAAGAATGTCAGAAAAAGTGCCATTAACCACAAACACCCCACGCACCACGCCCCCACCCCGAAACGAGTGGGAGGGATTGCGCTCTGAGCACCACGGAGAGGCTCGTTCAGGCGATGCTGGCGAGAGCTCACCCTGAGGCTGGAAGACGGGAGTTACGTGTGGGCCCAGACTGGGTAAGGATGGCAGATTTCCCTGCCTAAGGGGGTATGGGTGAGCCAGGCAGGCAGCAAATCTGTGGGCTCCATGCGGGAAAACCATTTGCTTCCTGGAAGATTACTTTAAGACCCACCAGTGGGATTGGACCGTCGGATCAGGATTGGATCCTGGGTTTATTAAGTAACGAGTGGTGGTTGACACTTAAATGCTCCCCCCCACCCCCCGAAGGGGGCAGACCTCCTGCCCCACTCCCTTACCTTCGCTATGATGCCAAGGGTAATTCTCAACCACTTTGTAAACCTGTCCACAAGCTCTCAAAACCAACGCCACCCACATGATGAGGACCATGGCCATCACACAGACTACCATCAAGCCAATACGTAAACCTTGACCTCCTGGACCCTCCCATGAGGCTGTGTTCCTCTCTTTGGAAACAGGTGGATGCATGTTTCTGGCCATCTCTCCTGTGGTTCTGCCTCTGGGTGTCGTGGTGCCTGTATAAACAGTAAGACCAATTCACTTTAAGATCAAAAACGGCTGCATTCTCCATATTGTGCAGAGGGACAGTTATTGTCTGTATTTTACACACGGGCCGATACTCCCTATAGTATACACACGGGCCGATACTC
>NC_063376.1:3204546-3205120 GCF_021869965.1 Rhincodon typus
ATACTCCCTATAGTATACACACGGGCCGATACTCCCTATAGTATACATATGGGCTGATACTCTCTTTAATAAACACAGGGGCTGCTATTCTCCAAAATATAGAGCTGGACTGCTATTCTCTATAATATACACAGGGAATGCTATTCTCTACAATATACACAGGGTCTGATATTCTTTATAATATACACAGGGACTGCTATCCTCTATAACATACACAGGAGCTGATACCCCCTATAATATACACAGGGTCCGATATTCACTATAAAATACACAGGAGCTGATATCCTCAATAATATACACAGGGACTGCTACTCTCTATAATATACACAGGGTCTGATATCCTCTATAATATAGACAGAAGCTAATATACTCTATAATATACACAGGGTCTGTGGTCCTTTATAATACACATAGGAGCTGATATCCTCTATAATGTACACAGGGTCTGATATTCTCTATAATATACACAGGGTCGGATATTCTCTGTAATATACACACGGGCTAATACTGTACAACATACACAGGGGCAGATATTCTCTGTAATATACACATGGGCTAATACTGTACAATATAC
>NC_063376.1:3205130-3210269 GCF_021869965.1 Rhincodon typus
CTTCTGCCTCTCAATTCGTTTGTTAATGGCAATCCCAGTAAAGACTTGAACTCCCCACTCTCCATTCCTCTGCAAAATGTATTCATTTAGCTGCAAATAAACCTTTACAAATCTTCAGCTGAAGGAAGGCCACTTCTTTCATAGAGTTAGATGGAGTGTACAGTACAGAAACAGACCCTTCGGTACAACACGTCCGTGCCGACCCAGATATCCTAACCTAATCTCGTCCTATTTGCCAGCATTTGACCCGTATCCCTTGCAAGAAACATTCCCAACCTTTCCCCTGTTTTGGACAATGCCCAGTTCCTCTTCCCGATAGCGACAGTGACCATACTTCCAAAGAGGACATCATTGGCCAGAAAGCACATCCAGCGGATGGGTAAAACGCTATGTAAATACACAGAGATAGTAGGAACTGCAGATGCTGGAGAATCTGAGATAACAAGGTGTGGAGCTGGATGAACACAGCAGGCCAAGCAGCATCAGAGGAGCAGGAAGGCTGACGTTTCGGGCCTAGACTCTTCTTCGCTGGCTTAGGGGAGGCGACGGCCTGGTGTTATTGTCACTCGATTTTTTTTAATTAATCCCGACTCTCAGCTAACACCCTGGGGGAACCCGGGTTCAAATCCTATCACTGCAGAATTCAAATTCAACTTTAAATTAAAAGTCTACTCCTGGTTATTCCCGATTGTTGGGAAAATCCCTTCTGGTTTGCCTAATATCCTTCAGGGAAGGAAATCTGCCTTCTTTACCCGGTCTGGCCTACATGTGACTCCAGGCCCCACAGCCAATATGGTTATTTTTTTCTGAAGAAGGGTCTAGGCCCGAAACGTCAGCCTTCCTGCTCCTCTGATGCTGCTTGGCCTGCTGTGTTCATCCAGCTCTACACCTTGTTATCTATATAAACGCACACTTTAGTTTACTTTTGTTTGTACTCAGAAGGTGATGAATCTTTTGACTGCTCTTTCACCCAACCCCCAAATCCTTCCAAAAGGGGCTTTAGGGATGTAATGTTCTAGCGGTGCTATTGTCACTTGGCTATAGTGAGGTAGACCCAGCTAATGTCCTGGGGATCCAGGTTCGAACCCTGCCACATCAGATGGTGGCGTTTGATTTTAAAAGAAATCAGGAGTTAAGTGTCTAATGATGACCGTGAATCAGATTGTCAGCGGGGGAGAGCCCCACTTGGTTCGCTAATATCCTTTTTTTGAAAATCAAGGGCTACTGAGAGTGGGGGTGGGGAAAGGGGCAAGAAAGTGGAGGTGAGAGATGTCATGATCCTGCCGAACAGCAGAGAAAGTGGGACGGGCCGAACGGCCTTATTTTTGTTCATCTTAATCTGCCGCCCTTTCCCGGCTGGGCCTACATGTGACTCCAGACCCACAGCCAGTGAAAGGCTAATTCTTAAGACCCCTCTGGATAATTGGGGATGGGTAATTAAAGGATGGGGATTGCAGGCTAACGGTGGGGGTGGGGAGGCGGGACAACTGGGGTGCGGTGGCAGCGGGGAGGGGTTGGGATGTTGAGAAGCCAGGATTGATCCGGGCCAGTTGTCCCCATGGAATTCCGCTGCGTTGTCCCATCGGGCCTAAAGGCTGTTTGCAACAGAGCGACGATTGGCCAGTTCAGAGAAGAGAGGAGCAGAGCTGTCATCGAGAGTTGAAGCAAGAGAGAAGGAAATCATTATAAAGTGTGTCAAAGACTGCGGCCTGCCAGCTCAGCAGAACTGTTTTACTGTGGTTTTCCTTCTGAAAAAAAAAAGAGACGAGGGAGCGGTTGCTTTGCAGATGCGATCTATTCGGTGCAGCTTCTCAGGAAAGTGAGTCACGTCATCTCCCGCTTCAACGTCAGTTTTGCGATGGGTGTCTCACCCCTTAGAACTGAGAGACGTACGAACAGGAGAAAGCTATTGAGCCCATCGAGTCTGCTCCCCACACCCCCCCTCCCAACTCAATGGCTGATCATCCTCAACTCCACTTTCCTGCCTTTGCCCCTCGATTCCTTCCGTTGAAAGAGTTATCCCAGTCTTGAACATACTTTGCGACCCAGCCCTTCTGCAGTAGAGAATTCGGCAGATTCGCTCCCCTCTGAGGGCAGAAATTCCTCCTCAACCCTTTCTTCGATTGGGTAACCCTGTATTCTGACATGATGCCCGCTTCTGTTCCTAGACTCTCCCACAGGAGGAGAAACAGTCTCTACATCTTCCCTGTCAGTTTCCCCTTGCATGTTTCAGTAAGGTTGCCTCTCATTCATCGAAACCCCAGTGGGTACAGGCCTAAACTACTCAACATCTCCTCATCAGACAGTCCCTCCATCCCCAGGATCAGCCGAGTGAACCTTCTCTGGACTTCCCTCCAATGTCCAGTCTATCTTTCCTTGGATCAGGGGCCCGAAACTCTCCAGAATATTCCAACTGTGGTCTGAGATAGTAGGAACTGCAGATGCTGGAGAATCTGAGATAACCAGGTGTAGAGCTGGATGAACACAGCAGTCCAAGCAGCATCATAGGAACAGGAAGGCTGAGAAGGGTCTAGGCCCGAAACGTCAGCCTTCCTGCTCCTATGATGCTGCTTGGTCTATTGTGTTCATCCAGCTCTACACCTTGTTATCACCAACTGTGGTCTGTCTGGTGCCTGTATACTCTTAGCAAGACTTCCCCATTCTTATAATTGCACACCCTTTGACATGAAGGAACAAGGACGCAAAACATTCTCATTGGCAGAAAGAAAAATATTGTGCCTAATTTATGTCTGCTATTCCTCCCACATACAGCCTGGAAAGTTTTGATTTATGTCGATAATGTTGGCTGATCTAACCCGGGCAGAAATTGAGGTGCTATCTTGGATCCACTGGGCTAAAGAGGGCACCATATGGTTAAGACTTTCATTCGTGGTATTTGAACAAGTCATCGAGATGCACAGCATGGAAACACACCCTACAGTCCAACTCGCCCGTGCCGACCACATATCCCAAATTAATCCAGTCCTATTTGCCAGCGTTTGTCCCATATCCCTCTAAACCCTTCCTATTCATGTCCCCATCCAGATGCCTTTTAAATGTTGTCATTGTACCAGCCTCCACCTCATCCTCTGGCAGCTCATTCCATACACGCACCACCCTCTGTGCGTAGATGGGCATCGCTTAAGAGAATAGTTTTGAGCCCCATAACGCAGTTTGCAATTGCCCTATGCCCTGTCAGGGAGCGTGAGAGAGAACACAGTGAGAAAAACAACAGGCTTACCTTTAGATTTAGAGTCAAGGAATTCTTTCATTTGCTGCCCATTCCTCATTGAGGTACAAAAGGTAACATTCTTCTTTGTGGTAAACCTGTAGTGATGGATTAGAGATAGCTACATTAGGCTCGGATTCCAAAGTACCAGAGAGTAATTAACCTGCCTCGTGCTGGAGAGACAATGAGACTGAGGTGTTCAACACAAATCACAGAATGTTAGGGACACTGAAGGGCAGAACTACCATTGCTCGCTTGTTAGAGCAAGCCGCGATAAAGACAAACAATTCTGTACTGTACCCCAGTGTTATACAGCGACAGACCCGTCCCCACCGGTACTGTACCCCAGTGTTATACAGCGACAGACCTGTCCCCACCGGTACTGTATCCCAGTGTTATACAGTGACAGACCTGTCCCCCACCGCTACTGTACCCCAGTGTTATACAGTGACAGATCTGTCCCCACCGGTACTGTACCCCAGTGTTATACAGTGACAGACCTGTCCCCCACCGGTACTGTACCCCAGTGTTATACAGTGACAGACCTGTCCCCCACCGGTACTGTACTTACTGCAAAAGCTGTGGGCAGCGTTTAATACTGGGTAAGATGTCATAATGTTTCAGTCTTGAGTAGTGCTCACGCGGGAATGATTTCTCCAGAATATTTTTGCAGCAATTTTCTGTAAACCCTGTGAGCCTGTGTCCAGACACTGCGGAAGTAAACACACAAACAGAGGCATTTTATTATCGTTGCGTTGGTTGTGAGGAGAGATTCCGGAACAAACACTGTTTCGGACAGAAATGCTTCTAGTCCCACCTTGCTCATCAATATCAAATTTGCGAAATGTGATTTTTACTCTGATCTCTTTCGACCGCGCACATGCGCTCTTCCTTAGTCTCCTGGTTAACAGAAAAGCTTTGAGCCTGCAGCTGATAACGCACCCCAAGCGGCCATTCGACTACAGCAGGGCTCACATCCCAACGCATGCTCTGCATCGCAAGCGGAGCCCTGAAGGAATTTCCAACTATTTTGTCCCAAATCCCTCCCTCAGGGGATGGCGTCTTGCAGGAGGGGCGAGGTGGGGCGTGGAGGGGAGAGGCCCGAGGGAGAGGGGTAACGGAGGGGACAGGGGCTGAGAAGGGCAGGGAGTGGGGTAAAACGAGGCGAGGAGCTCGAGGGGTTGAGGAGGAGAATGATGGCGGTGTAGGGTTCGGGAGGAGGGTTTGACGGGGTAAGGGAGAAATGGTGGAAACAGGAGGGCAAAGTGGGGGGCAGAGATAGAGTGGGGAGAGGGCAGAGCGGGGAGGGAAGGGAGAGATAAGGGAGAGAGGGCACAGAGGAGTGAGGGAGAGTGGATTGGAACGGGAGGGTTTGGGAATGAGGGAGCTGTGGAGGAGGGAGAACAGGGAAGTAGGTGGAATGCCTATGAGGGGTAGGGGCACAGTGCAGAGAGGTCAGAGGAGGGTGGGGCTGGGAAAAGGGACATAAGAGGGTGTTAAAATGAGCGGATTTCCAGGAATTGTAGAGAAATAAAAGTCCTTTTGTAATTTAGTACAGGTACAAGTGCCGTTCACAAACGGGAATGGCTGGTTTTTAGCTCTAAAACCTCTTCCCTTCCTCCAGGTATACCCTCCCTCATCCCCCTCCTCCAAATCTCTGATCCTCTCTGCATTCAGAGCACACTGCACCTCCCTCAACTTCTCTAAAATCACCCGCCGGTATCTTTAATCAGCCTCTGTCTATCTCTCTCTCGCTCTCTCTGTCGCGCTCTCTCTCTGTCTCTTCCTGTCTATCTCTCTCACTCTCTCACTGTCTCTATCTCTCTTTTTTTCCTCTCTCTCTCTTTCTGTCTCTGTCTGTGTCTATCTCTCTCTCTCTCGATCTCTCTCTGTCTCTATCTCTCCCTCTC
>NC_063376.1:3210279-3212398 GCF_021869965.1 Rhincodon typus
CTGTCTCACTCTCTCTGTCTCTATCTTTCTCTTGCTCTCTCTCTCTCCATCTCTCTAACACTCACCGTCTCTCTCTCTGTCTCTCTCTTTCTCTCTCCCTCTGTCTCTCTCTCTCTGTTTCACTCCTACCTCTCTCTCTCTATCTCTCTCTTTCTGTCTCTGTCTCTCTCGCTGTCTCACTCCTATCTCTCTCTTTCTGTCTCTATCTCTCTCTCTCCCTGTCTCACTCTCTGTCTTTACCTCTCTCTTTCTCCCTCTCTCTCTCTGTCTCTCTCTCTCTGTCTCACCCCCTCTGCCTCTATCTTTCTCTTGCTCTCTCTCCATCTCTCCCTCTCTCTCTCTCTCTCCATCTCTTTGTTTCTGTGCCTCTAATCAATTCTGTCTGTAGCTGAAGATGAGAGAGAAGTGAATTGAATTAGTTTTCTCGTGAAGAGTGAAGAGTTTACAAGTTGCCATTTACAGTGGTGGCTCGGTCCAAGATACCCGAGATATTGATTCTTCAGTACAAATTCTTAGGAGCAAAAATTAAAGGAAAATAAAAAAAAGAGTCCAGCATTGCAGATCTCAGGAATAAATTTGAAAAACAAGCTCTACAGTCCTTCCTAACCCAGAGAAGGTGGATAAACCTCACTCTGTTATTTAAGGAACTTACCAGGATTGTAGATGGACAGAAGAGAAAGGAGTAGGATACCGCGACAATAAGCCATTCCTTGAGGAATTCCAGAAGCAGTTTTCTGTCTCAGAGGAGAGAGTGAGACGGAGTACACAGACTCTGTAAACTCCCCGCTCTCTCTGAGAGACAGAGACAGACTGTGAGATCCGTGCGTTTGATCTCACAAAGGACGTGAGCTCTATTTAACGTCTGTTGCATCATTCTGCTCCTTAAGGGCAGGTTTATCATACTCAGGGACTTTCTGCTGAATGGCCAGTTTACATCTCCTCCCCCTCTCCTCACTCTACCCTCCGCTCTCCCAGCACAGAAAGATCACGAGCTCAAACGAAAACATGGGATTGTCCCTGGAAAACCCAGGGGCGTGATGGCTTTGTGCGAACAAAGACAACCCTCCAAGCCCATTGTTGTTAGAAATGAAAAGTTTCAGCGATCAGAAGAGGTTGGAACTTAACCCTGCAGCATCAAAGGCTGAGGATTTAACCTTATAGAGGGCTACAAAATCACGAAGGCTCGCATAAGGTGAACAGCAAAGGCCTTTTCCCCAAGGTGGGGCATTTCAAGACGAGGGGGTAATTTTTGAAGGTGAGAGGAGAAAGTTTTAAAAAAGCCATTGGGGAGACTTTTTTTACACAGAGGGTGGTTTACGTGTGGAATGAACTTCCTGAGGAAGTGGTGGATGTGGGTACAGTTACAACGTTTAAAAGACATTTGGATAAGTACATGAATAGGAAAGCTTTGGAGGGATAGGGGCCAGGAGCAGGCAGATGGGGGCTAGTTTAGTTTGCGATTGTGGTCGGCATGTACATGTTGGGCCGAAGGGTCTGTTTCCGAGCTGTATGACTCTATGACACTTCCATGCACATGTGCCAAGCTGAGAGAATCTGCCCCATTGTGGGGTGGGGGGTGAGGGCAGGGATCGAGGGGTGCAGTGAAGGACATGCAGGAGGCTGTTCAGCCCATCGTGGCTGTTTCTGTTCGCCCACCCCCACATTAAACCTGTTCTCCATGTTAACCCCCCACTCCCATGTCGGCTTGTCTTTCTCAATAGAACTGCCCCAGCCATAATCCTTCGTCGAAACTGTCTCCACATCACCTCACCATCACCAGCCACACACACGCGCACACTCACTCACACTCGCACACACACGCGCACACTCACACTCGCACACTCAGTCACACTCGCATACACCACACGTTCACACACACACACTCACTCACACTTGCATACACCACACACTCACATACACACACACTCACACACACACACACTCACACACTCACTCACACTCGCACACACACACACTCGCACACACACACACTCACACACACACACACTCACACACACACACTCACTCACACTCGCGTACACCACACACTCACACACACACTCACTCTCACACACACGCACACACTCTCTCTCTCACAGACACACACACACACTCTCAC
>NC_063376.1:3212898-3215008 GCF_021869965.1 Rhincodon typus
CACACACTCACACACACACTCTCTCACACACACGCACACACACACACCCACACACACACACACACCCACACACACTCACACGCACACACACACTCACACCCACACACACACACTCACACACTCACACACACACACACACACACAGAGTTCTGAAGAGTATTTAACATGAATAACAAACAAACATTGGACATTTGGCATTCCCTGCAGTTTGCAAAAAAAAAACCTGAGGCATTTCTTACTTATCCAGGACAATATGTAAATACATTGAGGCCCCAGGAGGATCTGATAACTTGAATGGATCCCCGTTGTAGTTTTTCTGAAAGACCTCAGACGGTGATCTTTCCCCATTGGCGGCAGCTGCCCTGAGCTTTAGCGCGTCCCTCAGCACGTTGTCCTGGACTTTGGAATGTGCCAATCTGCAACACTCTGTCAGGGTCAACTCCTTGATCTGGAAAACCAACAAGTTTTGGGCAAACCAAAGAACGTCTTTCACCGACTTGATAGCCCTGCAGGTGTAGATGATGTTTGTTTCGGTGTGCGTCCCAGGGAACAGGCTGCAGAGTCCTGGCAGAGAAAAAAAACCCACTGCATCTCTCTCCAGAACATCCTTTCTCTGTCCAGCGACCAGTCACTCTGACTCTGAACAGCCTATGCCTAAGGCCTGTAACGTCTCAGTCCTGGTCATTGGTCCTGACCTCTCCTGGAATTGTCCTCAGCTGCTACACACTGGATGTCTTCTGACCTAGGACAGCCAGATGATACATCAGAAAATGAAAGAGAAGGCACAGCCAGACTATTACCAGAGATAGTAGGAACTGCAGATGCTGGAGAATCTGAGATAACAAGGTGTAGAGCTGGATGAACACAGCAGGCCAAGCAGCATCAGAGGAGCAGGAAAGCTGATGTTTCGGGTCTAGACCCTTCTTCAGACTATTAAACGTCATACTATTACCAGGCTGGGCCACCTAGAAGTGAACACCAGCAAAAGCTACGAGTGAAGCCTAACCTCTAAATGGAATCTCAGCGCGACTAGCACGTTCGCTGCTAAACGCGTTCGTTTGTAAATTCAGTTCATTTTTTTAAATTCTCCCTCTGGCCGCGCTACTTCTGAAGCTGGAGGCAGTAAATTAAGAGTTGGCTGGCCTGGAGAGAACGTGATCACACGAAGGGTCACCGGACCCGAAACGTTAACTCTGTTTTCTCCTTCACAGATGCTGCCAGACCTCCTGAGCTTTTCCAGCAACTTCTGTGTTTGTTCCTGATTTACAGCATCCGCAGTTCTTTCGGTTTTTAAACAAAAGACACATTGACTTTTCTCATACATTAGGCAGAGAGAGCACTTTAGTCTGATTGATAGAGATTGCAAGTCGCTAGATATCGAGATAATGCGCAGTCCCATTACAGCTGAAAACGTTGAGGCTTCGAGCAGCAAGTTTGAAACTCAGAAGCTTGCCGAGGGGTTTTAGATAATGGTCTGCAGTTCACATTTCGACTGATTCGGAGCATTTCAGCGTAGAAATGAAACACCGTAAAATCACTGAGCAGAGACAGGTGCACAGATTAGAAAGGTCTTTGCAGAAGTATTTATGGTGAGCCACAGTTCAAGTCAGGCGAGAGAAGTTTCTGTTCCCTCACTGAGTAAGCAAACAGGCTACCGCAGACCACTCACATCGAAAGTTAGTACATGAATGAAACCTGGAGAGTTCACTGCTGGTCAGAAGATGAAAAACCTCCAGGTTAGTAAAGAGGCGTGCTATTGTTGTAGCAGAACGGTACAGCACAGGAACAGGCCCTTCGGCCCACCACGTTGTGCAGAGCATGAGGCCAAATTAAACTAATCCTAATCCCTATCCCTCCGTTCCTTGCATATTTGTGTGCTTTTATCTAATAGCTCCTTAAGTGTCCCCATTGCATCTGCCTCCACCATCACCCCGGCGGCATGTTCCACTCTCTGTGTAGAAAACTTACCCCTCACACCTCCTTTCAACTTGCCCCCTTTAACCTTAAACGTACCCCTCGCATCTCCTTTCAACTGCACCCTCTAACCTTAAACCTAACCTTCGCATCTCCTTTCAACTGTCCCCCTCTAACCTTAAACCTACCCCTCACA
>NC_063376.1:3215018-3221114 GCF_021869965.1 Rhincodon typus
TACCCCTCACATCTCCTTTCAACTGTCCCCCTCTAACCTTAAACCTATCCCTCACATCTCCTTTCAACTGTCTCCCTCTAACCTTAAACTTGCCCCTCACATCTCCTTTCAACTGTCCCCCTCTAACCTTAAATGCATGCTCCCTAATATAAAACATTTCAACTCTGGGGGGAAAAGATTCTGACCATCAACCCTATCTATGCATCTCATAATTTTATAGACGTCTATCGTCTCCCCTCAGCCTCCGCCGCTCCAGAGAAACAACTTGAGATTTTCTAGCCTCTCCTTATAGTTCATACTCTCTAATCCAGGCAGCATCCTGATAAACTTCTTCTGCACCCTCTCCAAAGCCTCCACATCCTTCCTGTAATATGGCGACCAGAATTGAACACAATATTCCAAATGTGGCTTAACCAAAGTCTTATGAAGCTGCAACATGCCGTCCTGACTCTTGTACTCAATTCCCCGACCCATAAAGGCTAACATGCCAAACCCTTTCTTTACCACCCTATCTATTTGTGTGGCCACTTTCAGGGAGCTATGGACTTGAATCCCAAGATCCCTCTGTACATCAATATTGATCAGGGTCCTGCCATTAACTGCAATACCTTTCCTTAACATGTGATCTCCCAAAGTGCAGCACCTCGCACTTTCCCCTCTTAAACTCCACCTTCCATTTCTTCACCCATATCTATATCCCACTGTATCCTTTGACAACCTTCCACACTATCCACTGATCCTTGTGTCTTCTGCAAACGTGCTAACCCAGCTACGTTTTCATCCAAGCCATTTATACATCTCACAAACGTCAGAGGTCCCAGTACAGATCCTTGCGGAACACCGCTAGTCACAGATCTCCAGCCAGAAAAACACACCCTTCCACCACTACCCTCTACCTTCTATGGGCAAGCCCATTCTGAATCCACATGGCCACGTCTCCATGGGTATTGACCCTGGCACCAAACAGGCAGCCCAGCCACAGAAGTGCCTGTCTGTGCCCCTAACTAGTAAGTCTCCCACCACTATCGCTCACTTGGGTTTTGCCTGACCCTTGCTCTACGGCAGAGCCTACTGTGATCCTACAGGGCTGGCTGTTGCTGCTATACATTTGGTCCTGTGGTCCCCAGCCCCTCCAACAACAGACCGATGCTGAGCAATGGGCTGGGGGACAAAATAAAACTGAGGGCTGAACTGTTCCCATCAGCGAAGTGTTTCTCTCAGCGAGGCCCAGGCTGATGCGTTTTCGCTCGATCTTCCACTCTTCGGCTCATTCCTTCATACAACCGGCCTCTATGGTGCCCAGCTTGAGGAAGCGTGAGGCGGGAGATGTGGAAATGCTCCAGGATATTGGGACTGCGATCACGTTTGAATTTAAACTTGCTTTGCAGAGTGGTCTTACAATGGTACTCATACCCTGGGCAAAGGGCTCAGAAAAGGACTAGAAGAAAGGGGACTCAGGAATGCTGGCGGATGGGGTGGTCAAAGGATAGACAGTTCCCTAGTGTCCAAAGGAGGGCATGCCAATAGGGATAGGACTCCAGGTTGGAGTGGTCTCCGGGGTTAAATGCAACATAGTATAAGAGATAGGAACAGAATTTGGCCATTCACTCCATCGATTCGGCTGTTATGTTTCGCAGCCCCATTCTCCCCATATCCCTTGACTCCCTTATTAATCAAGAACCTGTCTATCTCTGTCTTAAAGACACTCAATGCTTTAGCCTCCACAGCTCTCTGTGGCATTGAGTTCCACACATTCACCACCCTCTGCCTGAAGAAATTCATCCTCACCTCAGTTCGTCCCTTCACTCTGAGGCTGTGCTCTTGGCTCCTAGTCTCTCCGACTGGTGGAACCATCTTCTCCATGTCCACTCTACCCATCCTTCCCTCATCCTTCTAAACTCCATCGAGTACAGACACAGAGTCCTTGACCCCTCCTCGTATGACACACCCTTCATCCCCGGGATCGTTCTTGTAAACCTCCTGTGGCACCTCCCCCCTCCAAGGCCAGCACATCCTTCCTTAGATATGGGGCCCAAAACTGGTCACAATATTCCAAACGCGGTCTGACCAGAGCCTTACACAGCCTCAGCAGTACATCTCAGCTCCTGTTTTTGTAGCCCTCTCGAAATGTGCCGTCCTAACTGCCAACTGAGCCTACATGTTAACCTTAAGAGAATCCTGAGCTCGGACTCCTAAGTCCCTTTGTTCTGAAAGACGGTTTGTGATCTACTGCATTCCACAAGGATAAGTGCCAACAGCTTCTCACCTTCGCAGGAAACCCCTCACCTCTCCCCTCAGCACCCCGCACCCCCCCAACCCCCCACCCCAGCCCACCCCCCGGCTCGCTCGAGCTCTGCCACTCTACCTTAGGCTGCTTTCCTCCATCTCAATAACCTTCTTCCTCCTCAACGCACTGGCCCTTTCTGCCCCCATCCTCACTTCCTGCACACCCCCTCCCCGGGCACACCCTTGCCACCTGTCCTCCTTTGTCCCTACCACCTCCCCCACCCCCAAAACTCCCACCATGCCAACTCTGGAGCCATCGTTGGAGGAAATTTACGAGTGAGCGAAGAGCGATGGTAGGATGGTGGGTTTTCGGCTCCTCACCCACTTCGGAAAGTAACGATGCCCATTTTTGGCTGGGATAGGAGGACTCTATCGACTCTATTGGCCCTTCGGCCCAACAAGTCCACACCGACCCTCAGAGCATCCCACCCTCTTGCCGAGCAAGAGGGAGATGCAGAGACTTTCGTTGGCCAACCAATGGAATGACCACAGCCGAGTTACATTGTCCTACTCTGGCACTAATGCCAGGGGCAATTCAACCTGAGCGGGCTTCACCACTCTGTGTAAAGGAGCTAAAACGCACAAAGGGAGTGCCCTCTCTTTTCTTGGAGAGGCACCAACAGAACTCACTGGGATACCCTCACCCACGGTCAACCGTGCCTACCACCCTCACCTCCGAGGGGTAAGGATTCTGTTCCCAGAGGGGACGGACTTCCTCCACCTCCCCCCTCCCCACCCCCAGCTCAGAGACGGCCCCCTACCCCGCGCCCCTACCCGGGATTAGATCCGGGAGCACCATTGGCTGATTAGTCAGCTGACCTCTTCCATGGGTAGGTTCCTCCAATCAGAGGATGGCCAGGGAGCAGGCGCCCATGTGGGATGGAGGAGGTGGGGTCATTGGTTTGTGGGGGCGGGGGGTGCGATCCTACAGCTTTGACGGCCAACGGCCATGCGAGGGTGGCAGGTTTGGCACAGGCAGGTGGTAAACTGGCTCAAGGGACTGAGGTTTGGAGGCAGTTCAGAATGGATGGCGAGGTGAGGCGAGTGGGTGGGTTTGGGGGGGGTGCAGGGGGGAAGGGGGAGTGGAGAGATAATGAGGCGCCTTGGCTTCAATCTCTGGGAAACGAGGCGGGCACCCATGGGGTGGAAGAAACGCAAACGGGACCCCCAGGCTCTTCCCAGGAGCCCACCCACTCCTCCCCGGACCCTCCCTTCAAGGCAGTGAATCCGAACCTACTTGGTTTCCAAGTTTCCATTTTCTGAAGGAGGGTCTAGGCCCGAAACGTCAGCCTTCCTGCTCCTCTGATGCTGCTTGGCCTGCTGTGTTCATCCAGCTCTACACCTGTCTGTTTCCTCTCCACCTACCCTCTCCTCTATCCATCTTCTATCCGTCTCCCACTCTCTCCCTATTTATTTCAGAACCCCCTTCCCCTCCCCCATTTCTGAAGAAGGGTCTAGGCCCGAAACGTCAGCCTTCCTGCTCCTATGATGCTGCTTGGCCTGCTGTGTTCATCCAGCTCTACGCCTTGTTATCTCTGGTTTCCAAGTGTCTCAGTAGGTCAGCAGGAGGCGATGGCCTAGTGGTATTATCCAGAGACACGGATAACGCTCTGGCTTCAAATCCCGCCATGGTAGATGGTGGAATTTGAATTCATTAAAAATATCTGGAATTAAGAATCTAATAATGACTGTGAATCCATTGTTGATTGTCGGAAAACCCATCTGGTTCACTAATGCCCTTTAGGGAAGGAAACTGCCATCCTTACCTGGTCTGGCCTACAGACCCACAGCCAATGTGGTTGACTCTGGGTAATTAGGGATGGGCCATAAATGCTGCTGAGCTAGTGACGGCCCCATCCCATTAATGAATAAAGGACCCTTTCTCATCTACAAGGGACTTACTGGAACATTGAAACCTCAGCTTAAGGAGGTCTCCCAAACTGAAAGCCAATAAGACTCGTGAGTGAGAACCGCTGATCCAGCCCTGTCCTCCAACATGGAATCCTGGCATTTATTGCAAAACGGGCTGGATTTTAAAAGTAAATAAGTGTTGTTCCGATCATATAAGGCATTGGTGAGACCACAGCTGGAGTACTGTGTACAGGTTGGGTCTCCTTATTTGAGGAAGGATGTGGTGGTATTGGAGGTGGCTCAGGGAGGGTTCAACAGGTTGGTTCCAGGGATGAGAGGGCTGTCGGACGAGGAGCGGTGGAATAGCTGGGGTTTTGACTTGCTGGAGCTCAGAAGGACAAGGGGGATGGGATCTGATCGAGGTATAACAAATTGATAAGGTGGATGTTATACAGATGCTTCCCCTTGTGGGGAAGAAGAGGTCATAGAGCGAGGGGGGAGGGAGGTTCAAAACTGAGGTGAGGAGAAACTATTTCTCTCAGAGGGCTGTGAATCTGTGGAGATCACTGTCCCATCGGCCCCAGAGAAGAAACAGAAGCAGAAGCAGTCAACAGATTGAGGAAAGGCGTTAGCGAGGTTAGATCACATGCAGTACAGGGAGAGCTAGCCAATGGGATACAAAATTGGCTCGAAGGTAGGAGACAGAGGGTGGTGGTGGAGGGTTGCTTTTCCGACTGGAGGCCTGTGACCAGCGGTGTGCCACAGGGATCTGTGCTGGGTCCCACTGCGATTTGTCATTTATATAAATGATTTGGATGCGAACATAGGAGGGATGGTTAGTAAGTTTGCAGATGACACCAAAATTGGAGGTGTAGGGGACAGGGAAGACGGTTACCTCAGAGTACAACGGAGTCTTGATCAGATGGGCCGATGGGTGGCACATTGACTTTAATTTAGATAAATGTGAGGTGCTGCATTTTGGAAAGGCAAATCAGGGCACGACTTATAACTCATAATGGTAAGGTCCTGGGGAGTGTTGCTGAACAGAAAGACCTGGGGTGCAGCCTCATAGTCCCTTGAAAGTGGAGTCGCAGGTAGACAGGGCGGTGAAGAAGGCATTTGGTACACTCGCCTTTATTGGTCAGTGCATTGAGTATAGGAGTTGGGAGGGTCATGTTGCGGCTGTACAGGACATTGGTTAGGGCCACCTTTGGAATACTGCGTTCAATTCTGGTCTCCCTGCTATAGGAAGGATGTTGTGAAACTCGAAAGGGTTCAGAAAAGATTTACAAGGATGTGCCAGGGTTGGAGGGTTTGAGATACAGGGAGAGGCTGAATAGGCTGGGACTATTTTCCCTGGAGCGTTGGAGGCTGAGGGGTGACCTTACAGAGGTTTATAAAATCATGAGGGGCATGGATAGGATGAATAGCCAAGGTCTTCTTCCCAAGGTAGGGGAGTCCAAAACTAGAGGAGCATAGGTTTAAGGTGAGAGGGGAAAGATTTAAAAGGGACCTAAGGGACAACTTTTTCGCGCAAAGGGTGGTGCGTGTATGGAATGAGCTGCCAGAGGAAGGGGTGGAAGCTGGTACAATTACAACATTTAAAAGGCACCTGGATGGGGACGTGGATAGGAAGGATTTAGAGGGATATGGGCCAAATGTCGGCAAATGGGATGAGATTAATTTAGGATATCTGGTTGGCATGGACGAATTGGACTGAAGCGTCTGTTTCTGTGCCGTACATCTCTATGACTCTAAAGAAGCAAACAGGGCAGTACAGAGGCTCAGTGGTTAGCACTGCTGCCTCACTGCACCAGGAACTTGGGTTCGATTCCACCCTCGGGCGACTATATATGTGTAGAGTTTGTACGTATTCCCTGTGTCTTCTTGGGTTTCCTCCAGTTTGGATTGGCCGTGCTAAATTGTCCCATAGTGTCCAGGGATGTGCAGTTAGGGTGG
>NC_063376.1:3221124-3249398 GCF_021869965.1 Rhincodon typus
AATTGTCCCATAGTGCCCAGGGATGTGCGGGTTAGGGTGGATTGGCCATGCTAAATTATCCCATAGTGTCCAGGGATTTGCAGGTTGGGTGAGTTAGCCATGGGAAATTCAGGGGTGGGGTAAGTGGGTCGGGTGTTCTTTGGAGGGTTAGTGTGGACACGATGGGCCGAATGGCCTGCTCCCAGGCTGTAGGGATTCTATGATATGTTTCTAATGAAAAGTGGGATGAAGGGCAGGCAGGTAATTGGAGTGGAGACTGGGATAAGATCAGCCACAGCCATGTTAATTGCCTAGTCTTAAGCTCCCGTTCCTGATTTGTTTCTGGGTGTTCTCCCTCAGGCCTATGGGCTGCCCCACTGTCACCGTTTGGATGGCCGTGCCCTGGTTGGGTAACTCTTCCCGCAGAAGTCAGAACGACTGTCACTTGTCACCCCTTTCAATAGCCTCCCATCTCCTTCGAATGCAATCCTTGTGTAGAGTTTGCACATTCTCCCCTTGCCTGTGTGGGGTTTTCCCCTAGAAATCCAGGGGCGTGCGGGTTATGAGGACAGGCCCTGCCATAGTGTCCAGGGGATACAAAGAGTGGGTAGGTTAGCTGTCGTAAACGTGGGGTGACAGGGATGGGGGTGGGGCGGCTGGGTCTGGGTGGCACACTTTTCGGCCGGTTGGTGCACACTCAATGGGCCGAACGGCCTCTTTCCGCACTGTCGGGATTCCAAATGCCAACTCTTGATCGTCAATCGCCCCTCCCCCACCCCCGCAACTTTCCAACATAATCGTTCCCTTTGAGAGCCGGTCCATTAGAGAGGTGCGTTTCCTACTTTATTCAGGAGCTCACAGTCTGGTAAGCCCGCCGACTACCCATGCCCAATGCCCGAGGACTGACTGGTGCCAACCACTCGGCCCGTAACAACATGCTAACCCTGCCGAATCCTCGGTGCCGCGAAACCAACGACAAATTGACTGCCTCCACTTCTGTGCCAGCAATGAATGCCAAACGCAGAGCCTGGCACTCTCTGAGTGACTGCAAAGTATCAGAGAGCTGAGTCCACCAATCGAAGAATTGGAAGGAACAAGGTACGTTTTCTGAGATCAAAGCAACTCCCTGAGCTCCACATTGAAGCCCTTGAAGAGCGAGGATTGGCATGAGAGAGGCTGGTTTTCCTCGGCTCTTTGAACGTGCACACCCGAGGGGCAAGGGAGGACAGCGCCCGTGGGTCATGCAGAGCAAATCCTGGTGAATGGGGAAGCCATGTCGAGGGCCCGGAGTTGACTTTTGGGTCGGGATCGGCAGTGTCCGATCTGGTGGGGCAGGGGGGTCGGAATTGGCAGCTGGGCAGAATTGGGGCAAGGGCTAGCTGGCCATGAAACGAAAACAGGAACTCGCTGGAGAAACACAGCAAGGTCTGGTAGCATCAATGGAGAGAGAAAACAGAGTCAACGTTTCTGGAACCCTCGCTCTGAACTGATTGCACCCACAATTTTTTTGGGTTTTTTTTTCAGCTAATAATGAGATGCCAGGGAATGAGGGTGGCACGGTGGCTTAGTGGTCAGCACTCCTACCTCATGATACCAGGGGTCTGGGTTCAATCCCACCCTTGGGTGACTGTATGGAGTTTGCATGTTCTCCCTGTGTCTGCGTGGGTTTCCTCCCAATGTGCAGCTTAGGTGGGTTGACCATGTTAAGGACAGGGGTGGGGTCAGATGCCCTATGGAGGGTGGGCATGGGCTAAAGGGCACCCTTTTGGCACTGTAGGGATTCTAAGATTGTCACCCATAACTGGTGAGATTCAGAACCTTCCATCGCAATCTGAAGGGGAAATTTGGAAGCCCTTTCCTCAACATTGAGAATCTGAATGTTTCATTTTTACTGCATTTTCCCAAAGCATCCTGCCACTTCCTCAAGGGGAGTGGAAAATTCTGCCCGTTTCTCCTCATTCTCCCGGGAGACTGTGGGGGCCTGGGACGTGAGGGGATATGGAGGAGTGGGCTGATGTGCAGATATCACAGCAACTCCGAGCAACACAGGCTCGATGCTCCAGTCCCCTTTTCTCCATCCTTTCCCCCTCTCGTTAACTCTCCGTTCTGTCCTTTTGGAGACATCGTTCACCTCCCCCAACCCCTTCCAATGTGATTTTGTTAAATGCCCCATCTTTGGTTTTAAGTCCCAGAATGCACTCTGTCCCTGCTTGACCTGCTTTGTCAAGGATGCCACATCAGATGTTGGCGAGTCTGCACCCCCACCCCCCGACCCACACTTGACCCAATAAATACTCACGGGACCCGTTGTGACATTCGAGATAAATCTCCCAATGTGCACGATGAAAAGGTGCAAATTGTTATCTAATAACCTCTGAGATAGCAGTGAACATTAATGGGTTTTACGGCATACAGTCAGACCTTTCAAATGTTTCCATCTTTGCCAAGATATGTCTGGCAATATGGCTGTCAGGCACTGCCACACCTGGCAGAGTGGGAAGAGGGGGAACATAACATAATAGGAGCAGGAGTGGGCCATTTGGCCCCTCAAGCCTGCTCTGCCATTCTATAGGATCATGGCTGATCCTTTCGTGGACTCAGCTCCACTTACCCACCCGCTCACCCTAATCCTTAATCCCTTTCCTGTTCAAAAATCTATCTTTGCCTTAAAAACATCCTCAACTGCTTCGCTGGGCAGGGAGTTCCATAGATTCACAACCCTTTGGGTGAAGAAGTTCCTCCTCATCTCAGTCCTAAATCTGCTCCCCCCTTAATTTGAAGCTATGCCCCCTTAGTTCTAGTTTCACTCGCCAGTGGAAACGACCTCCCTGCTTCTATCTTATCCATTCCCTTCATAATTTTATATGTTTCTATCAGACTCCCCACTTCAGTCTTCTGTATTCCAGTGAGTACAGTCCCAATCTCTCCTCATAAGCCAACTCCCTCAACTTTGGTGAATCTCCTTTGCACCCGCTCCAGTGCCAGTAAAATCCTATCTCAAGTAAGGAGACCAAAACTGCACACAGTACTCCAGGTGTGGCCTCACCAGCACCCTGTACAGCTGCAGCATAACCTCCCTGTTTTTAAACTCCATCCCTCTAGCAACGAAGCACAATATTCCACTTGCTGCCTTAATTACTTGCTGTACCTGCAAACCAACGTTTTGTGATTCATGCACAAGGACACCCAGGTCCCTCTGCACTGCAGCGCGCTGCAATTTTTCACTATTTAAATAATCATCCATTTGGCTGTTATTCCAACCAAGATGGCCAACATTATACTCCATCTGCCAGACCCTTGCCCACTCACTTAACCTGTCTATATCCCTCTGAAAACTTTCAGTGTCCTCTGCACACTTTGCTCTACCACTCTTCCTGATGTCATCTACAAACATCGACAGGCTACACTTGGTCCCAACTCCAAGTCATCATTGTCGATTGTAAACGATTGCAGTCCAAACACTGAGTCCTGAGGGACATTGCTGACCACTGATCGCCAACCAGAAAAGCACCTATTTATCTGCACTCTTTATTTTCTGTCAATTAACAAATCTTCTGTTCATGTTAATACATTACCCTTAATACCGTGCACCCTTATCTGTTATGCAACACCTTGTTGAATGCCTTCTGGAACTCCAAATACACCACATCCACCAGTTCCCCATTGTCCACAGCGCTCATGATGTCCTCAAAGAATTCCAGTAAATTAGTTAAGTATGACCTGCCTTTTATGAACCAATGCTGCGTCTGCCCAATAGGACAATTTCTATCCAGATGTCTTGCTGTTTCTTTCTTAAGGACAGATTCATTTTGTGGACATTTTCCCCACAACAGGAGTTGAGCTAATGGGTTTATAGTTATTGGCCTTTTGTCCCTTTCAAACAGTGGCGTCACATTTACTGCTTTCCAATCTGCTAGGACTGCCCCAGAGTCCAGCGAATTTTGGTAAATGACAATGAGCGCATTTACTATGCCCCCACCCCCGTCTCTTTTACTACCGAGATGCATTCCCAATTACCTTGTCCGACACTACCTCTTTACTGATAATGATAGCTGCTAGATCCTCACCTGCCTCCTTGTCATCAGTTATTGGCATGTTATTTGTGTCTTCGAAACCACACAAAATGCCTGCTCAACGCCTTGGTCATTTCCTCACTTCCCGTTATTAAATCCCCCCCATTTTCACCCTCTTAAAAGATCAACGTTTACCTTAGTCACTTTTTTGTTTCATATGCTTATAGAAACTTTTGCTATCTGTTTTTCTTTTAATATTCTGAGCTAGTATGCTCTCGTAATCCATCTTACATTTTTCTTTATAGCTTTCCTCATGGCTTTCTGTTGAGCTTACAAGATTTTCCGATCCCTTAGCTTCCCACTAATCCTTGCCACGTTGTATGCATTAGCTTTCAATTTGATACCGTCCTTGATTATCCCTTTTCCTACAATCCTTCCTTTTCACTGGGATATACTTTGGCTAAGCACTGAGAAAAAAAATCCCTTTGAAAGCCCTCCATAGTTCCTCTGTTCTGAGGAAGGGTCACCAGGACCCGAAACGTTAACTCTGTTTTCTCCTTCACAGATGCTGCCAGACCTGCTGAGCTTTTCCAGCAACTTTGTTTTTGTTCCATAGTTCAAATGTCCCACTACATAGTCGTTGCTCCTACTCTACCTTAGCCAACTCCTCCCTCATCCCATCGTAGTTGTTTAAGCACAAGACACTGGTGTAGGACTTTACCTTCTCACCTTCTATCTGTATTTTAAATAGACTTGTGTTAATAAAAGAAAAATTGAAATAGGGGAATGCGTGGGGAGTCAGAGAGGAATAGGTGAGTTTGAACCTCTGGTTCCCAACACACTCCACCACCTAGGGTTCCCCTCGCCTCAAGTCTGGATCCGTTAGAGATTCGTCAGTGGTGGTGATGTGGGAACCTGGTTTCAGTATTCTGAAGCGTCGTCAGGTCAAAGCTGTTGGTTGCAAGAATGATCACAGGATCCTCATCCATGCGGTCAACGCCTTATCTTTTAGCTGACAATTTCTAGCCTGTCTATTTGACCCTTAGCCAATCTGTCAGAGAAGCTGATTCACGGTCAGAACAAAGGGTCACCTGTTTAAAGTTGAGCCAAACGTTGCTCAGCAGGGTCCAGGAGGCTGGTCAGGAACCGTATATAAATCCAGCGTCCGCTGCACACAAAACACCACGCCTACAGGCAAACAACTTACCGTGAGACTCCCAACTCACCACAACCTGGCTCTGCTCCTCCTGGTCAGCCTGATGGCATTGGCCATGTCAGGTATGTAGCAGTGTGCTGTCCCACTCACTCCCTGATGGTAGACAGTTTTTTAATGTCATTCCTGCTCTAGCAGTCTGTGGGCAGAGCTCTGAATGTCCAGAGTAGACCATGGACAGAGCTCACAGCCTCTGGGAAGATGTCTGTCACTTCAGGAAGGGTATCAAACCTTGCAGATAGTGTAAAGGAAATCTACTTGAACGGTTCCAGGAGGGAACGGTAAAGCTGGGACCATTCTCAGACCAGCGGAGGTTAAGGGATGATTTAATTGACGTGTTCAGAATTACGAGGGTAGAGTCCATGAGGAGAGCCAGCCCCCGCCAGCAGAATGGAGACAGAGTTGGCAAACTCATAACGGGAAGAAGTGGAGAATGTAGATCCACAGTGGATTACTGTGATCCAGGGATCACTCTCTGAGCGGGCGCTGGGAGCAGTTTCATGATATTGCTTTGGATTTACAGTGGAGAGATTTACACTAAGAGTTTTACAGGAAGCTCCAATCAGGCGGTATTTGAGCTCCTGAACCAGTTGTGTTGAGAATGTGAATTGCCACTTGTTTTTCTGCAGACTGTGTTAACGCAGATATCTCTGTCTTCCACAGATCCTGAACCATTCAGTAAATATTTTAACATTGGAACTATTTTGATCTCTCTAAACAGTATGGTGGGTATTCTGCATTTGGGGAGTTTATTCTGTTGAGTATTCTGTAAAATCATGGCAGTGGGGATCATTTGTGGCACAAGTAGTCTGAATACCTTTTACCTTGTGTGTGCAAATTTTGACACCTGGTATAGATATTGCTCAAGCATCATAGACACTCAACTGAACATGGGTGCTCGGGTAAACATTACAGTTTTACATTTCTAACTTGGGACGACATTGCAGAAGGGTAATCATCTCCAAACTGGTTTCATAGAATCCTTACAGTGTTGAACAAGGCTATTCAGCCCATCGGGCCCACACCAACCCTCCAAAGAGCATCCCGCCCCACCCCTGTAACACTACATTTCCTATAGCTTACCCATTCGTCCTGCACACCCATGGACGCTATGGGGCAATTTAATGCGGCCAATCCACCCTAACCTGCAGATCTTTGGACTGCAGGAGGAAACTGGAGCATTAAACTGTAAAATAACCATGAGCCATGAACCAGACAATCAAATCGATATCCTGTCTTGAGTGGGGAGCCAGTAACTGTCTATGGTGTCCTAGATATAGATGCGCAAGTGAAGTGCACAGCTGCAAAATGCATAGGAATGGCGATACACTTCCAAACGTTGGACAGAATAGGCAAGAGAACTCAGTAATTACAGCATTGATTCTATTTAATGACCTTCCAGTTCCTTAAAGTTGATGAGTCTACACCCAGGTTTCAAGAGATTAAATCAGGAATGGCTTAATCTGGAGATCCAGGTAATGCTGTGGGGACACAGATTCAAATCCCGCCATAGCAGGCGGTGGAATTTGAATTCAATAAATATCTGGAATTGAGAGTCTAATAATGGCCATGAATCCATTGTTGGGGAAAACCCATCTGGTTCACTAATGTCCTTTAGGGAAGGAATCTGCCATTCTTACTTGGTCTGGGCCTACATGTGACTCCAGGCTCACAGCAATTAGGGATGGGCAATAAATACTGGCCTGGCCAGCAACGCTCTCACCCTATGAATAAAAAAAAAATTCTTTCAGCCACTCGAATGTGTCCTGCTAATAAACAAAAGGAGTCCATCTGCTTTCCTCACCTCATATCAATCTGTACTGCCACCTTCTGGGATCGCTCGCTGTAATGTCTCCCTCACCTCTGCTGTTCTCAGTATTCCCTGACTCATTGCTTTGTTTGACCCCTCCCAATGCAGCGCTCCAGATTTCTCCAGGTTGGTATTCCATCTGCCCAGCCGACCACCCCATTGACGTCTTCCAGCTGTCTCCATTTTCCCAGCACCCTCAGCAACATGGCCGACTTGCGGGCGACCATCTTGGCCTCGTCTTAGAAGCAGAGAAGGCTGGGTGGGGTGGATAAGATTCTGAGGGGCATGGGCAGGGTGGATAGGAAGCGGTTATTCCCCTTATTTGGATGGTCAATAATGAGGGGGCATCATTTTAAGGTGAAAGGCAGAAGGTTTTGAAAGGCTTTGGGTTTTTTTTTCCACACTGAGGATCGTGGTGGGGGTTCGGAATGTGTTGCTTAGGAGGATAGTGGAAGCGAAAACCTCACAACCTCTAAAAGGTACGTGGACAAGCACTTGAAATGTCATAACGTTCAATGCTATGGGTCTAATGAGGGTATGTGGGACTCGTGTGGATTCAGAGAAACTTTCTTCCAGTGCAGACCAAATGGGCTGAAGGGCCTCTACTCGATGACTCAATGTCCTCTGCATTTAAACCATTAATATTTACTAAAATCTATAATAGGGAACCCTGCACAACCTCAGGAGAATACATTCCACTCACCCATCAACCACCAGACCTTAAACCCAATGTTATATCCAGCATGTGACAAATCCTTGGGATCCCTTGGGTTTTGCCATAGTTACCCAGGTCTACCCTGTGGGGCCTTGTCAGAAGCTTTCCAAAAATCCACTTCAACTGCATAGCCTTCATCTAGCCCTTTTTGTTGCCTCCTCAGCAGAGGCAAGGTCATTGTGAAAGGGAGGAGAGATATAAGTAATTGGAAATACAATGAGAGTGAGTTGTAACATTCGATTTTTTTTAATTATTCGCCTGTGGGATGTGCGTGTCGTTGGCTGAGAAGGTGGGTGTGAGCTGTCTTCTTGAACCGCTGCAGATCTCCTGCTGTGGATTGACCCACAATGTCCCTTAGGGAGGGTATTCCAGAATTTGACCCAGCGACACTGAAGGAATATATTTCCAAGTCGGGATGGGGAGGGGCTTGGAGGGAAACGTGCAGGGGATGGTGTTCCCATGTACCTGCTGTCCTTGTCCTTCTGGATGGAAGCGTTCGTGTGTTTGGAAGGTGGTGTCTGAGGATCTTTGGTGAACTTCAACAGTGCATCTTGTAGATGGTACACACTGCTGCGACTGAGCGTCGGTGGGAGGAGGGAGTGGGATGTTTGTGGATGTGGAGCCAATCGAGCAGGGGCTGCTTTGTCCTGGATGATGTCGAGCTTCTTGAGTGTTGTTGGAGCTGCCCCCATCCAGGGTAAAGTGGGGGGTATTCCCTCACACTCCTGACTTGTCGATGGTGGGACAGGCTTTGGGGGAGGAGTCAGGAGGGGAGTTACTAGCTGCAGGATTCCCAGCCTCTGACCTGCTCTTGTAGCCGCTGTGTTAATGTGGTGAGTCCAGTTGAGTTTCTGGTCAATGATAACCCCCAGGATGTTGATAGTGGGGGGGGTTCAGTGATGGGAACGCCATTGAATGATTGGGTCTCAAAAGAATAATGCCAACCCACAATCCTGAATTTTCGAACCGATTATATCGCAAAACTAGAATTCTGATTCATTCTCTGTGGTTAATTTTAATGCCAATCTATTTCTTCTACAGGTCATGGTGGCGATTATGGAGGTATTGTCTATAATTGAAGAGATCTTTTTCTTGTTAAGGAATGAGGATAGAGACTGTATCAGATAGGCAGAATCCCTTATACTATGCCATGACCCTGCCACATAGACATCGACCTCCCTCGTTCATGGGGTGAATGCTCTGTTCAGGGTTCATTAGACAGCAATTTTACAACTATCTGCCACTTGTTATCCTAAAACAGAAACTGTGTGGTAAGCTTTGTTGCTCAGTCAGATGGCCTGCTGTGAAGGGGATAGCGATCATTTCCATTCCCTCCCAAGAAACTCCAAGCTCTGGCACCTCACTGTGTAACTCTGCGAGCACAGCACGGACACAAGCTGTGTTGAAGTGATAAGGCTAATGGAAAATTCAAAGAAAATAGGTTTTCTGTTGCATGGAGTCAGTTGCACAGGCACTGAACATACTGGGGTTTCAGTTATTAAAGCCCTTGCCTAATGTCGCCCAGCCATTGAGAGTTTATATATGGAATGATATTCATCTGTGCTCTTTCAAAATGATTCATGTTAACTTCTACATGATGCAATCTGATCAAATCATTCAACTAGGTCAAGGGTTTTCTCAGTCTCTCAAGTTGTCCTGCGCTACGATGCGATCTTTGACCAGACCAATTTGGAATTATACCATGTTTGATATCTTAACAAGGTGAAATGTTTCCACACTCTTTCCATACAGGAACTCCCCCCTTTTTTTTACAATTATCAGTTTAACAACTGCACTGAAAACTTTACATAGGAATGTCATCCAATTCATACACGACCATTCATTATTAAATATGATATAAAAACATAATGAAATAGAAATTAAGGAAAGTGGAATGAAGTAAGGGTGAAGTGCAAATGTCATACATTTGGAAAAAGATGATGCCAGTGAATCAATAGCAAAAACCAAAATCTCTACATTTATCTCACGTCTCAGTGCAAGCTAGTTAGATATTCACTGCAAAAGGAAGGAGACAGTATTAAACTGAACTAAAGTGGGCATGGACAGGACTGTTCATCCAAGTCTATGAACAATAATGTCACTTAATAACCCATGAAATTCTGAATGGAGCAATTGCAGAACTGAATATCTTTACAATTGAGAGTCTTTTGGTTGAACAGGACCACTGCGTGCAGTGGTCTTGTAAATGTTTCAAGTCCCTTGGCAGACCAGTCTACACTCATGCAAGTGAAATCAACAACTCTGTAGCTCCAGCAGGTCAATGACTAGTCCTACCCTGAGGTGTAACCATTGACCAGACCAGAATCACCTCTTGCTTTCTTAAGAAAGATAAAAGAAACCGTGCACTCTGTGTAAACAGGACAAGCTTTCTTTTCACAAAGCAGTTACTCAGCAACTGCATTAAAATAATTTAATTATTAATGAATGTCTCTGATCGCTCATTACTGAATCGTCATGTAGAAACATGTTATCAATTAGAATTTGACGATGCCGAATGGGAGAGTGAATGGAAAAAGCCATTCGTTTTGCAAAACAAAACGACAGCAACAGATATTTTGGGAAAGACGAGATAGGTGGATATTTCACTCACGTCCTGACGCAGTTCGTAGCAAAGCTCTTCGAAAATGTATTTAAATTAAAAACAAATTGAGCTTGAACAGCGACGTACTCGTCATTTTGAGAGAATGGGACGAGCCCACAATCTGTCACTTTCCCTATGGAACAATTGTTGACTCAAAAATGTACTTTTCAGATTAACTCTGTGCGGATTATTTTAACACCAGTTTCTTTGTTCCACAGTTTTTGATGGTCACCGTGGAGGTATTGTTGTTCTTTTAAGATATCTGTTTCCCCCTAAACAATGGGAATAGAGGGACTAATAGAACAAGGAGGCGATGGCCTAGTGGAATTATCGCTGAACTGTTAATCCGGAGACCCCAGATAATGTTCAAATCCTGCCATGGCAGATGGTGGAATTTGAATTCGATAAATATTGGGAATTAAGAATCCAGTGATGACCATGAATCCATTGTCAATTGTTGGGGAGAAACCCATCTGGTTCACTAGTGTCCTTTAGGGAAGGAAGCTGCCATCCTTACCTGGTCTGGCCTACATGTGACTCCAGACCCACAGCAATGCGGTTGACTCTTAACTGCCCTCTGGGCAATTAGGGATGGGCAATAAATGCTGCCTAGCCAGCGACACCCTCATCCCGTGAATGAATAAAGAAAAAATAGATTTCTAAAGCAAAGACGAGATAGTCCCAATCTCTCTCCAATGAGAGAGAGAGAGAGGTGACCGGCAGTGAGTTTAACCTGAAGGTAAGGGGAGAGTTTGAGAAGGTGGGACCTCGATGGTAATTTCAGCCATTCATGTTAATTTCAATCAGTGTGGGGACTGAACATCTCTCAGTGTAGCAAACTAACTGACCAACCAACTGAGCTACACGACCAGCACAAACTGGACATGGTGACCTAACTCCCTGGGTACAGTGTTTTGATGACGTCCCTAAAAAGGAGGAATGTATAAAATGAGATAGTAGGAACTGCTGATGCTGGAGTCTGAGATAACAAAGTGTGGAGCTGGATGAACACAGCAGGCTAGGCCATTTCTGAAGAAGGATCCAGACCCGAAACATCAGCTTTCCTGCTCCTCTGATGCTGCCTGGCCTGCTGTGTTCCTCCAGCTCCACAGCTTGTTATCTATGTATAAAATGAGTTTGAAAAGAGATGTTCATTTCCCTTAGAGATAATAAACTCAATCCACAATTTGTCAAATTCCAAACAGGATAATAATGGTCAAGATTTGTTGAAAATGATAGTTTTGAAATCCTTCTCTCAGTGGTCAATGTTAACACCTATCTGTTTGTTCTCCAGGTTACGGACGCGGGGCTGGAGGTAATATTTTATTCTAAGATTTCCCATTCTCTATCAGCGATAAGGATAAATATACACATATCCACGTACAGGACCCTGACTCTCCCCATGGTGACCCACCTCCCTAAATACAGTGCCCATAGGGTCAACATTCTATTCTTGGTATCAGTGGCTGACAGTTCATTATAATATTACAACAATCTGCCATTTCCTCACCTAAAACAGTCAATGTGCCTGGGAAAACTTTGCTGCTGCTTTAGATGTTCAACGGTCAATAGGGATCGTGGCAACAGCTCATCATTTCAGCTCCTTCCTGAGAGATCTCAGACTCTGACCTCCTGATCTGTATCTCTGAAAACACAACAGGGACACTGGGCGTATTATGATGATGGTGACTGTGGAAATCCAATAGAAAGGTAGTTCCTGCTGTGTGCAACGTGCTATAAAGACAGCAGACAAAATGGGCAAGAGTTATTAATACAGTTGCCCAAGATTGGCCTATCACTGACTGTTCCAATATCAAGTGGGATGAGTGTATTCCCTGAAGTACCAAGATATTTCAAGTGACTTTCTGTATGTGTGCATATCCAGGGGGAAATTCACATAATATTAAACCAGGTCAAAGGATCCACTAAGCTAATCAAGGCTGCTTTGCCCTGAGATGTAAGCATTAACCAGACCATTCTCAAAATTAAAACTTTGCTTTCTTAAAAATGATATAAAATCTCATGACATCCAGGGCCAAGCTCATGTTATACAATCAGTAGCTTAGCAACTGGATTAAATGTTTTCAAAACCAATCTCTCCATCCATACTTGATCATTCACTGTTTAATAGAAATGTCAAAAAATGTGGTCCTTTGAAATAGTATAAAGATGAAATGGGGAGTGGTTCTGAAGGGAGAAAAAAACATAATTCGTTTCACAAAAAGACTATTGCAGTGACAGATATTTCATAAGGGAATAGATAGATAGGTAGATAGATAGATAGATAGATACATGGACAGATAGAAAGATAGATAGAAAGATTGACAGATAGCTAGATTAATCAACAGATAGACTGACAGACAGATAGTCAGATAGATCGATAGATGATAGATAGATAGACAGGGAGGTAGTTATGGGTAGATGGATAGATAGGTAGGGAGATAGATATTTAGATAGATAGATATAGATAGGCAGACAGACAGACATATAGATAGATAGACAGGTGGATAGATAGATAGATAGATAGATAGATAGATAGATAGATACATGGACAGATAGAAAGATAGATAGAAAGATAGACAGATAGCTAGATTAATCAACAGATAGACTGACAGACAGATAGTTAGATAGATCGATAGATGATAGATAGACAGGGAGGTAGTTATGGGTAGGTAGATAGATAGATGGATAGATAGATAGGTAGATATTTAGATAGATATAGATGGATAGGCAGACAGACAGACATATAGATAGATAGACAGGTGGATAGATAGATAGATAGATAGATAGATAGATAGATAGACAGACAGATAGATTAGATAGATAAATAGATAGATAGGCAGACAGACAGACATATAGATAGATAGACAGGTGGATAGATAGACAGATAGATAGACAGATAGATAGATAGACAGATAGATAGATAGATATTTCACTCATGTTTTGATAATGTTCCTAAAAAAGGAGGAATGTGTAAAATGAGTTTGAACAGAGATGCTCATTTCCCTTAGAGAGAATAAGCCCAACGTACAATCTATCAAATTCCAAATGGAATAATATTCGTCAAGATTTGTTGAAAATGTCAGTTTTGAGTTCCTTCTCAGTGGTCAATGTTAACACCAATCTGTTTGTTCTCCAGGTTACAGAGGCAGGGCTGGAGGTAATATTTTATTCTAAGACTGCTCATTCTCTATCAGCGATAAGGATAGGGAGACTGAGCATGTGGCTGTCAAATAGATACATACCCACATACAGGACCCTGACTCTCCCCATGGTGACCCACCTCCCTAAATACAGTGCCCGTAGGGTCAACATTCTATTCTTGGTATCAGTGGCTGACAGTTCATTATAATATTACAACAATCTGCTACAACCAACAGATAATTCTGAATTATTTAACATAATTCACTGTTATGAGCCATATTGTTTGATGTTTACTGTCTCTCTTAATGGTATTGATGACTTATACCTGCTTTTTTTTGCCTTTGTTATTAATACTGACTGCAAAACCGATTGGAGAGATGACCATGTTTTCTGGGTTGGTTTGTTTTGATCCTTGCCCTACAAAACCACAAACCACATAGCTTGGGATATCCTGAACAGGATCAGAAACATTATTATATTTTGTAGAGTCAACCCAATCGCTCATCAGTTACTGGATTTGTTGAATTCCGTTTTCTGCTGTGTCCTCCGATAACAGAGGCATATTTATTTCTTGGCGAGGAATTCTGAGGGTAGGAAATTGACAGGAAAAAGGGGAAGTCACCATTGTGCTGTCAGATCATAGGGCTGCTCCCTCATTAGAGAGATAACTGGTGGTGGTTTAACCTGAGGGTCGCCACGCTTCAGGCAATGGGGAGAGATTGAGAAGGAGAGACCTTCTTGGTATCTTCAGCCAGAGCAAGAATTGAACCCTCACTGTTGGTGCCACTCTACATCACAAACTAGCTAACCAGCTGCCATCACATTACTTAACTAGGGAGCGAATATCGATATGCAGGGTAATTTGATTAATAGTTGGGCCACATGCTGTGTTCAGTTTTGGTCCCTGCACTGTAGGAAGCATGTGGAGGCTTTGGAGAGGGTGCAGAAGAGGTATACAAGGATGCTGCCTGGATTAGAGGGGATCAGCTGTGAGGAGAGTTTGGACAAATTCAGAGACAGCAAGAAATGTCGATGCTGGAGTCGGGGATAACCCACAGCGTGGAGCTGGAGGAACACAGCAGGCCAGGCAGCATCAGAGGCAGCAGGAAAGCTGACGTTTCGGGTTGGGACCCTTCTTCAGAAAAACTTAGATTGTTTTTGATCTTAGCATCGGAGGCTGAGGGGCCGAATGGTAGACGTACATGAAATTACATGGGGCATGGGTAGGGTGGCTAACTCTTTCCTAGATTGGAGATGTCAAATACTAGGGGGGCATACATTTAAGGTGAGAGGGAGTAAGTTTAAGGGAGATGTACGAGGAAAGTTTATCACATGGAGGGAGATATGTCCCTGGTACGTGCTGCCAGGGGAGGCGGTAGAAGCAGATTCATTAGCAATGTTTAAGAAGTATTTAGACTGACAAATGAATAGGCTGGGAATACAGGGAGACAGACCATGTGCAGGTGATGGGATTAGTTTAGAATGGCACCATGATCCATATAGACATGTACACAGGCATTACACATTTCCCTCACTGCTTTGTTGGCAGAGAGTTTGATATTTATCTGAATAAGGAGTAGAGATAAACAAACCGAAAGAAAGGGTTAAGTTCATTTGAATTTTGACGTTGCAATGTAAAGTCACAATCTTCAAACTGACTCATTGCTAGGCCAATTGTGTAGCTAAATGTGTAGTTTCCAAAACTATTTGCCATGACAACATTAAATCCAATCTCTTTTATCTCCTCAGGTCATGGGGATTACAGTAAAGTGGTATTGTTAATTTCCCATCATTAAATCTTCAAAATGCTTAATAGAGGCAAGGAAAATAGGAGAAGGCCATTCAGCCCCTCAAAAGCATGCTTTGCCACTCAGTTGGATCATCTAACTCAGTCCCCCGTACCTGCTTTCTCCCCATACCCTATTGTCCCTTTAACCCTAACGCAGCTCCTACTTGAAAACATTCAATGTTTTGGCTTCAGAGATAGTAGGAACTGCAGATGCTGGAGAATCCGAGACAACAAGGTGCAGAGCTGGATGAACACAGCAGGCCAAGCAGCATCATAGGAGCAGAAACCTGCTTTCTGTGGCGGAGAATTCCACAGGCTCTCCCTCTCTCTGAGTGAAGCTGTTTCTGCTCATCTCAGTCCTACTCTCATATCCTTTAGACTGTGACGCCCCTGATTCGAGGCTTCTCCCAATCATTGGGATTATCCTCATCCTCTTTAGTCCTGCGAGAATTTTATCGTTTTTATTGAGATTTCCCCAACCTCAACCCCAATTCTTCTAAACTCCAGTGAATATAATCCTAACCAGTCTCACTTCATACATCAGGCCTACCGTCCCAGGACCCAGTCTGGTAATCCACCACTGAACTCCCACTGTAGCTAGAACATCCTTTGTCAGATCAGGAGACTGAAACTGAGCACAATGCTCCAGATGTGGTCTCACCAGGGACCCAGGTTCAATCCCATCCAATGTTTCTATGTTTCTATGAAATTATGTCATAGAGTAACGCATATAATCTGTCAAATTGAAGGTCCTGATGTGGAGGTGCTGGGGTTGGACTGGGATGGACAGAGTCAGAAATCACAGGACACCAGGTTATAGCCCAACAGGGTTCATTTGAAATTGCAAGCTTTCGGAGTGGAGCTCCTTTGTAAAGTGGGGGAAGCGCACAGGCACAGAATTTATACGCAGATATTGCCAGTATCCCTCTGCAGATAAATTCTGTGTCTGTGCGCTTCCCTCCACTTCACCCTGACAAAGTAGCTGTGCTCTGAAAGCTTGCGATTTCAAATGAACCCTGTGGACTATAACCTGATGTCCTGTGATTTCTGACTCTGCCCAACCCCCGACCAACACCAGCACCTCCACATCAAATCTGTTAGTGGTGAAGAACTGCTAATAATCTATATTTTCCTGTCTAATTTGAAATGTGCTTTACATATTTATCTGAAAACAGGGTAATAAAATAAAATTTAAAAATTACGGGCAGTAATATTGTTCAATTTTTGCAAGAGTAAAACTAACCTATAATGTGGACAATACTGACCATGCCAATTGTTGAACAATTTATATTGAAAGTCCATATTCTATCAGAAATTCTATCCTTATGGACAATATTATTATCAATTTCTTTTCTTCCTGCTGGTTATTTCTACCATGGTAAAGTATCAACTAGTTACAATAACTCCTTGAAAGGAATAATGACAGATTAGGAAGAAATAAAGTGGTTGGTGACAAACACAAATCCCATCACTGCGCGTGGTCAATCTTTTACAATTACTTTTGGAGTTCTTAGAAACACTGGCCAACAAATTAATATCATCACTATGAGAGAACAGAATAAAAGGTGACATTTACCAAGCTCAGATATTCAGCTCTATTAGATCGAATGCTTTCTGAGCTATTCAACTCTATTTCTGCCTTGAGATGTCATGGGGTCCTACGGCATGGAAACAGACCCTTCGGTCCAACCAGTCCGTGCTGACCATAATCCCAAACTAAACTATTCGCACCTGCCTGTTCGCAGCCCAAATCCTTCCAAACATTTCCTTCGCGAATGGGACTAGATTCATTTAGAATATCTGGGCTGCATGGACGAGTTGGGCCGAAGGATCTGATTCTGTGCTGTACAACTCTATTTGTACTTATCTAAATGTCTTTTAAATGCTGTAACTGTACCCACATCCACCACTTCCTCTGAAAGTTCATTCTGCACTCGAACCACCCTCTGTGTAAAAAGTTTGCCCCTCCTGTCTTTATTTAAATCTCTCACCTTAAAAATGTGCCCCCAGTCTTGAAAGGCCCCCATCCTCGGGAAAAGACACCTACCATTGACCCTCATTATTTTATAAACCTCTATGGAAGGTCGCCCCTCAACATCCTACACTCCAGTGAAGGAAGTCCCAGCCTAAAAGCCTCTCCTTATAACTCAATATGTGAGACTATGGCGTAGGGGTCAACTATATGAGTCTCCCTCCACTGGGGGTGTTGTTCATCCAAACCTAACACAGGGTGGAAAGATTTAGAAACAACCTGGGGGTAGTGGGATGGGGATACCAGGATGCAGGTACAACTGGGCACCCGTGTGGCAATGGAGCTTGTGCATTAGTGTGGCACCGTTGAGGGGCAGAGGGTTGATAAGCAACAGGAGTAGGCAGACGGGTGTACTCATTAAATTCAGGCCCTTTCGCACACACGCAAAGAGAGAGAGAGCTTCTCATAAATGTAAGCAAAGTGATCTGCCCTTGTCTCTGTAGGGTTCTGCACATGTGATTCTGACTGTCCTCCTGGTTGTATACGTTACAAAAGATTCTGTTATATCAAAGGGCACCATGGTGGTTACTGAGCACTCGCTTTTCCTGGTAAGTAGATCCCTGCGTTCCAGGACCATTAACGTATTCGGTCAGTGGGTAGAAGGCACCAAATGGTCTCGTGTTGCCCATCACCACTTGACAGCTCAGTGTAGTGGACCCACTGCGGTATTGTAGGAAACACGGGAACCAATTTGTTTGCAGAAAGCTCCCACAAACACCGATGTGATACTGACCCTCCGGAGACATAGGATAGGAGCTGCAGTAGGCCATTCGGCCCCTCGCTACATCACTCAATAAGATCCTTTCGCCGTGCCCCCGAATTCCCCGACTACCCTCCATTCCCCGGCCAAACGAGACTCCAGCCACCAGGTCGTTTTGCAGCCTGGCATCGATTAAGGGAGATGCCGGGCACTGGGGTGAACTGTGTTGCCCTCCTGTGGGCATTGGACCTTTGGTGCTCACTCTGAGCTGGTTGGGGTTGGGGGACAGTGAGGTGGTGAGATGGGGGGGAGGGCCTCTGCTTAACATCACACCTTGAAAAGGTGGTGCCGCAGCGCCATCCATAGGTTCTGGTGCTTGGGTTGGGGCTTGAAGTCAGATCCTTGCAAGGGAGGGGGTGGGTGGGGGGTGTGGTTTGGCGACAGTGCCACGGAGACATGCCTCCCACCCACCCCTCTCCCCCCTGCCCGCTCAATGAGTAAAGCCGGCGAGAAAGGCCGGGAAACCAAGGGATGGCCTGCATTGACATAGTGCCACTGGTGTCGGCGAGCATCTTGGGATACGTCTGTGGTGGTGGGGGGTTTGGGGGGTATGGCGGGGGGATTGGTTTGGGCTGGGAGCAGATTCAGAAGGAGACCCCACTGTCTTAGATCCATGGTTGGGGCAATCGACACCCTGATCAACCTCCAAAGTGGCTCCCCCAAAGGAGTCCAGCCGTAAGAGGGCAATGGGGAGCAGGCCAGGAAATGCCCCCCCGGGGCCATGGTAAAGAAAGCCCCTTCATTTTGAAACAGCGACCCCTCCTAGTTCTAGACCTTTCCACGAGAGGAGCCATGTTTCCCATGAGCACCCAGTCAAGACCCCTCCCAGAGTCTACAGTTAACACCGAGGTGGGGGGAGCGCAGAGGGAAGTTTACCCCCTTTACCCAAGGGCTTTCTCCATCTTGAAAGGGGATAGAAATGGGGTAACGGGTTTGACAGCTCATGCTGGGGGTAGGGGAGAGGGGGACATAGGGAAAGACAGGTCCAAGGAAGCAGATGAAGGAGACTGGGTGGTGAGGGGTGTTGGAGAGACACTGGGACAGCCCCATTGAGAGAATCGCCGGGGATCTAACATCCGACTGGGAGATGGGGTCGGAGACCCCCATCCCTTCCATCGTCAGTCACGTTGAGAATGAGGGAACGTGGCAATCGGGAGGCATCTGTCACTCCTGCCTCACCCCCAACATTTACCCCGACTACGCAACGGGGAGAGCGGGATTGTCAAATCCCCAGCCACATGGAAGGGAAGCTGTGCCTGGTGGAAGGGAGAGCTCAGCTTTCAGCGTCGTTCATGGAGCATGTTAGAGAGAAAGAGAGAGAGAGGGGAGGATCAAAAGGGGGAAAACAGGAGGCCACTCAGCCCCTCTAATCTGCCCATTCGGTGAGATCGTGGGCCAATCAGAACGAAAGAAATAGGAACAGGAAGGGGCCATTTGTCCCATCGACAACAGTTTTTATTGGGTGGAATGATTTCTCATTCTCCTTTAAAGAGGTGCTCCCTGACTGGGTCTAATTTTAACCTTCTCCCCCCTTATTCTGCAATTACCCATTAAAAATCTATCTCTATCCACAAATTTATTCAGCATCCACCACAATCCCAACCTTTTGAGAGAAGTAATTCCTCCTCATGTCTGTTTTAAAATCTGCCACCCCCTTATTCCTCTCATTCGAGATTGTCCCACATGGGGAAACATCCTCTCGACTTCTTAAATAAAAACCTGAAAGAACTGTGGATGCTGGAAATCAGAACGAGAAACAGAAATGTCTGGAAAAGTCCAGCACACTCTGGAGAGTTAATATTTTGGGTCCATTGAGCCGTCCTGGTAGCTGGGAAATAGTTGGTTTCTATGCCATCTCTGTGTCTGTCTCGTCGTCTTATATATCTCAATTTAATCTCTTCCCATTTTCCTAAAATCCAGAGAGTATAGGCGGAGGTGCTCAATCCAGCTTCATAAGACAAGGAGCAGCGCTCCAAAAGCTTGTGATTTCAAATAAACCTGTTGGACTATAACCTAGTGTCATGTGACTCCTGAATTTGTCCACCCCAGTTCAACACCAAGCCTTTTGTCTCCGCGATTAATTGATTTTTTTAACGTTCCTACTTCATTTTTTTTTTAAACCACAGAATGACATTATGCCTCACCTCCGCCCATGGAAAGTCAACGTTTACAGCGAAAGTACGTTCACATTCCTTTCCTGACTTTCAGGAAACCCTTTAGGGATTGGATTCCTGACAGACTTAATCGTCGCTTCTGCCCCCTAACCTGCTTTTGTGCGAAACCAGCAGCTCCTTACAAAAGGATGTCCCTTCACCATTGGGACCAGTATCATGGAGGATAACACTAGAACCCACCATCACAGACCACCCTGTTTGCTGGAGAAGGTTCACTGACAACAGAACCCCATAGGAGGAAAAAAGCCTTTGCAATTCTCTGACTGGAAAGGCTCTGGAATAATTATGCTCTATTCATGCAGTATTCTTATCCGGAAACAAACCCTCCTTGATTGGTGCATTATTTAAAATATGTTGAGATAAAAATTCAGTTGAGTTTTCCAATTGTAATTAACGGAGACATAATTAGAGTAGGGCTCCTTCCCAGCCAACTGAGTGGTCTTGGAGTGGGCTCCAATGAACTGAAAACCTCTCGGAATCACTTCTGAAAGAACAATGGTCTTTGTGCCCCCCTACAACATGATGATAACTTGCTGGGACAGGAGTAAATCAGAATTGGAATTGGGGATGGAACTTCCTGTTGAAGGTCACGGTGAGCGGCCCAGGGAGCTCTTCCTTATAAACCAGCCGTTGCAAACACAAACAGGCCCCACTTCCTGCTTCACGTCTGAACGGTGAGAGTGAAGATGGAAATTGGACGCTGAGGACATTGATGATGAGTTGGTCAGGGCCTCGATCCACCCCTTCTCTGTGCAAGGGTCGATCGAGGAAAGCAACTGAGAATAGTTGGGGTCTTGACCATTTCTTTCATTTGTAAATGTTAACGAGGTTGGGTTGAGTTTATCTCCAAAGGGTTGGGTTGAAGGCAGTTGGGAATTGATTGTGTTTATGTGGGATGAGTGGAGCTGAACTCCAGAGAGGGGGAGTTAGTTGGATTGGGTCGAGTGAAATTGGGCTCCAATTGGTTCCTGTATCAATGGTAATTGCCTCGTGCTTAATAAACTATTCCTGCATCGCAAGGGACTCGGTGTTTAGAATCTCTCTGGTATACATCACAAGTTCATGTTTTACTATCTATTCACACAACGGGACAAACACAGGAACAGACCCAAGTTTGAGATAAAGAGCCGCAAACCTCCACCTCTCTTCCTTCCCATTGAAAGCTAAACACCAATAAGGCGTTAAATCCAATCAGATAACAATGTGGTAGTGGAAGGGACATCAAATTTGCAATTTGTTGCAAAGAATCCCCAGTTTTATTCCTGTCCTGGGAAAGGTGGAAAGGTCAAACAGAGCTGTTACTTTGGTATGAGTGTTGTTCGGAGTGAGCTTCCTCCAGCTCAGATTGAATGGAGTGACTCACTTGGGTCACTCAATGTGTTGCAGTTTCCTCAGGACCAGGGGGCAGTGTTGCACTGAGGCACCAGGGTCGATATCGCCAACTTGGCCAAAAGGAAAATCACACACTGTCCAACCCACCAACACTCAGGAACGTGATGAGGCCATTCAAGTGCTCTCACTGTGGTTTTTTTTCCCCACTCACACTTTCCTGAAATAAATGGGTCACAAACCAGCAGAGGGTGGAGTAAACACAGACTGGGAGGGGCTGAATGCCCCTCTGGTTTCCAGCTACAACCTGAGGCTCCAAGGTGCTGAGTGTGTGTGTGTGTGTGTGAGAGAGAGAGAGTATGTGTGTGAGTGTGTGAGTATGTGTGTGAGAGTGTGTGTGTGTGACGGTGTGTGTGTGAGGGTTTGAGGGGGTGTATGTGAGTGAGTGAGTGAGCAAATGAGAGAGAGTGTGTGTGTGAGTGTGTGTGTGTGTGTGTGTGTGTGTGTGTGTGAGAGAGAGAGAGTATGTATTTGTGTGTGTGTGTGTGTGTGTGTGTCAGAGAGAGAGAGAGAATGTATGTATGTATGTATTGTGTGTGTGCGTGTGAGGGTGTGTGTGTGTGTGTGTGTGTGAAGGTGTGTGTGTTTGTGTATGTGTGTGTGAGTTTGTGTGTGTGTGGGTGGGTGTGAGTGCGTGTGTGTGCATGTGAGTGTGAGTGTGTGTGGATGTGAGTGCGTGTGTGTGCATGCGTGTGCATGTGCATGTGTGTGCATGCGTGTGCATGTGCATGTGTGTGCATGCGTGTGCATGTGCATGTGTGTGCATGTGTGTCTGTGAGAGAGAGTGCGTCTGTGTGAGTGTGAGAGAGCGTTTGCATGAGAGAGAGAGAAAGTGTGTGTGTGTGTGTGAGTAAGCATATGTGTGTGTGAGTGAGTGAGTGAGTGAGAGTGATGTTGGAGAAACTCAGCAGGACCTGTGAAGACAGAGAGAAATACAGGGAGTGAAGGTTGAGAGTCTGGGATGACTTTTTCCAGAGTGTTGTCTCTTATCTGTGTTCCTTGGCCCCACGATTGGCTACTGTGTCTTCAGCTGCCTGGACCCAGACATTATCCACCACCCCATCACCCTCCCCCACCCCACTCCCCCCCAACACAAACCACCCACTTCAGGGGTCCATCCCTGATCCTCTCCGCCCTACTCTCTCTTCCTTAGAGATGGCCCTCAAAGACCACCTTCCTCAAGCAAGGTTTTGATGGCCACCACTCTGAATGCCTTTCTGATATGCGCCACTATTATGCCCCATCTGATAATGCTCTGGTGAAGTGCCTTTTCGTTAAATTCAATTTGTTGCTGAATTACGCAGGGGAATACAGCAGAGACTGGCCCTTTGGCCCAACTCGTCCATGCCGATCGGAAACATATATCAATCATGAGATAGCAAGAACTGCCGATGCTGGAGTCAGAGACAACACACCGTGTGAAAAGTTGCCCCTCAGGTCACTTTCAAATCTTTCCCCTCTCACCTTTAAACCTCTGCCCTCTAGTTTTGGACTCCCCTACCCTGGGGAAAAGACCTTTGTGCTTCACCTTATCTATGCCCCTCATGATTTTATTAACCTCTATAAAGGTCACCCCTCAGCCTCCTGCAGTTCAGGGAAAAAAGCCCCGGCCTATCCAGCCTCTCCTTATAACTCCAGTCTAGTCCTTTGGGTCTTTATTTATGAAATTATTTCATTGGAGACAGTTCCGAGAAGGTTCACTGGGATGATTCCAGGTATGGAGGGATTGCCTTGCGAGCCAAAGTTAAACAGGTTGGGACTCTACTCATCGGAGAGAGGGGGTCTCATTGAAACATATTAAGGGGCTTGACAGGGTCAATGCTGAAAAGATGTTTCCCCCTTATGGGAGACTTTTTAAAAATTCATTCATGGGATGAGGGCATCACTGGCTATGCAGCATTTATTGCCCACCCCTAATTGCCCCCAGAGGGCAGTTGAGAGTCAACTACATTGCTGTGGGTCTGGAGTCACATGTAGGCCAGACCAGGTAAGGATGGCAGTTTCCTTTTACTGATGAACCAGATGGGTTTTTTCCCTGAGAACTGACAATGGATTTAGTGTCATCGTTAGACTCTTCATTCCATATATTTATTGAAGCCGAATTCCACCATCTGCTGTTGTGGGATTTGAACTCAGTTCTCTGGATCGACAGTCCAGTGCTGATACCATTGGGCCATCGCAGACTCGCAGGAAAAAAAAAGGGTTTAATTTAAGACTGGGATGAGGAGGAATTTATTCTCTCAGAGGGTTGAGTGTCTTTGGAACTCCTTCTCCCCACAGAAATCTGTGGCAGATTCATAGAGTCAGACCCTTCGGTCCAACTCGCCCATGCCAACCAGATATCCTAAATTAATCTACTCCCATTTGGCCCATATCCCTCTTTTACTCTTGCGCATATTTAAGGCTGAGATAGATTCTTGATCAGTCGGGAAATCGAGGGTTACGGTAAGAAAGTGGATGTTAGGAGTGTGGGATCCTACTGAATGGGGGAGCAGGCTGGAGGAGCCGAATGGCCTCCTCCTGCTCCTATTCCCTTACGGCCTTCAAGCGGCAAAGCAAAAACAAAACTCTCAATTCAAACAAAAAGCAAAAAAAACCTCTCAATTCAAACTCAAAAGAACTATTAATTGCGTCCTCAACGTTTCCAGTGAACCTCAGGGTGGGCTATGGAAGAGGATCTAACTCCCTGCTCCCCAAACTGAGCTTCGCTCACCTCACCCGACTCGGCGCTACAGAAATGCAAGTCTTTCTCGCCCACCCACCCCCTCCACCCTGGAAGATAATAAAAGCAAAATGATTCTGCTGGATCGTAGTAAATACATCAGTTTAATAATAAATGCATTAAATTTCGAACATCTTTCATCGGACATATTAAACATTGATAGGAAGGTGACAGATCTTTGCTCTGACTGAAATGCCCACAATCCACCCTGAAAACACGATATTGACATTGGCGAAAGATAAAAGACATACATTTCATCCATATTAAGCTCAAAATTATACACATAAGTACATTTCTGCAATATTGGCTCCCCTGGGAAGTCTGCCATCGGCTAGCGTCTTTAAATCGGTTGGAGGGGAGCTGGAAATAACTTTACAATGTGGTTTTATGTCAAGGCTCACACCTCTGGTTCTCTACCTGAGCCTCCCTACCTCCCTTGGACAGTTCTTCGTTGTGGCCATCCACCCCCAAACTCCCCCCCCCCCCCACCCCCCAATCATCCCTGAACTCGGGTTAGCACCAGGAGGCGAACAGACACACCTCGTGGGAAAGCTGAATTCCATGGCCCCCCCTAAAAAAACATCCCACTGTTTGCCTGCCACATAATCACTGCACGATACAGCCCCTCCCCTTACCCTCACGCTTTTACGCCACCTCCGTCTCCGTCCTCCCTCCAAATTCTGCATTTCTTCCCCACCTGTCGACCCAACCCTCAAGGTGCTGGGATCTGAGCCTCTGACATCTCCCGCAGGGCGCCCACCACCACCGCCCCCCCAACCCCCCAACTTTCTCTGCAGCTTCTCTTGACTCCTCTGCGCCTATTTTGCCCCTTGGAATACTTCCCCTCCTTTCAAGAATTTGGGAAGGGAAATTTTGGGGTTGGGGGAGCTCGGTCTCCCCGAGTTGACACCAGCGGAGTTCCAACTCCCCTCGATTTTCCCCGATAGGAGTGTGGCCAGTGAGGGAGCCCAGCAGGGCTTGTTACCCTACTTCTGGGGGGGAGGGGGGTGCTGATTTGTGTTGGGGAGGGCAAAAGAACTACCTCCTCCCCCAAGTCAAAAGGAGCAGTTTGGAGGCTTGCAATCCTGTGGTGAGTAACCCACCTCCTGACTCCCCCCAAAGCCTGTCCCACCGTCCACAAGTCAGGAGTGTGAGGGAATACTCCCCACTTTACCCTGGATGGGGGCAGCTCCGACAACACTCAAGAAGCTTGACACCATCCAGGGACAGAGCAGCCCCTGCTCGATTGGCACCACATCCACAAACACCCCACTCCCTCCACCACCGACGCTCAGTCGCAGCAGTGTGTACCATCTACAAGATGCACTGCAGAAATTCACCAAAGATCCTCAGGCAGCACTTTCCAAACCCACGACCACTTCCATCCAGAAGCATCAGAGGCAGCAGGTACATGGGATACATTGCAAGTTGCCCTCTGAGCCCCTCCCCATCCTGACTTGGAAATATATCGGCCGTTCCTTCAGCGTCGCTGGGTCAGAAACCTGAAACTCCCTCCCTGAGGGCACCGTGTGGGTGTGTGTGTGTGTTTTTTTTTGTGACTTCGGGGTTTTACTTGGCCAATGTACCCACCATCCCTCGCTGTTTGGTCCCGTCTGGGCGTCCCTACACGACTTGGACTGTAGCAATTCAAGAGGGAGCCCACCGCTATCTTCTCAAGGGAGCAATTAGGGACAGACAATAAATGTTGGGCTCAGCCAGAGATGTCCGTGCCCTGTAAACGGACAAAAGAAAATTCAGGAAGTTCACCTCTGAAGGTGAACGTGCAGGATTGAAAAGGGAGAGAATTTTTTCGAAGACGCACCGTGACCTATCGGCTCGTAGTTCCTGCCAGGCGAGTGCCTTGGGCCAGGGGTTTGGGAGGGACTGGCCCCCTCCCACAACGGGTGGGAGAAATGGGCAGAATATTTACTGGGGTGAGCGGGGCGAGGGAGATGGGGGGAGGGGGAGCTAAATTTGCCCCAAACTGTGGGTGGCTCTTTGTCGGGGCAATAAATGCTCCGACAAATGAAATTGATTCAATTGAATGTTCAATCCCGGATGCAGCTGGAGAAAGGTTGCCTTAGCATGTCTCCACCTCATCAGACCTGTTATAACGCCAAACTAGGTGGGGAGGGTACTGGTGAGATAGAGGGGAGGGTGATCTCTGATGAAGCCCTGCTTGAGAGGTGCAGAGAGAGAGAGAAAATGAGTTGCTGAACACAGCTCATGACCAAAAGGGGCAGAAACTGAATGGTTTGAAAAACACAAGAATTCTACAAAGTGGGAGGTCTGTCGTCTGCTCTTTATACAAGGGAGAGACAAAGAAAGAGAGAGAGGGAGAGACAGACAGACAGACACAGAGGGACATATGGAGCAGGTGCAGGGGAGCGAAAGTGAGTGAGAGAGCATGTGAGCGAGAGAAAGTGAAAGAAAGAGCACATGGGAACTTGCAAGGAAGAGTGTGAGAGAGCATGTGAATGAGTGTGAGCGAGCATGAGAGACCAAGAAAGCGCAAGAGAGCACTTGAGAGCACGAGGGAATGCAAGAAAGTGTGAGAGAGTGCAGAGAGTGTGAGAGTGCAGACAGTGTGAGAAAGTGAGAGTGCAGAGAGTGGCGAGAGTGTGTGTGAGAGTGCGAGAGAATGAGACAGTGAGTGTGTGAGCATGTGAGAAAGTGAGAGTGCAGAGTGTGTGTGAGAGTGCGAGTGAGAGTGAGAGCACGAGGGAATGTGACAGAGCGCGAGCGAGTGTGTGAGAACGAACCGCAAAGACGAGTGTGTCTTCGGTCTCTGGGATCTGCACACTGCTCGCTGTGATTGATGACCGCCCATAGGCTGTGTGAGTGAGCAGAGAGGGACTCCCACAGGCAGGGTTTGAGAGGGTGGGAGATTGGGCAAAGAGGGAGGCAGCTTGTGTCATTCTGTGACCCCCCCCCTACAAACCCACATAAAAATAAATACTTAACACCTGCCAGTACCTGCCTTCACCCTTTCATGGGACCTGGAGAGGACCGTGTTGGCCGACTATTCCCTAACTGCCCCTTGGACTGAGTGGCTTGGCCATTTCGGAGGGGGGTGGTGGTGCATTTACGACCGAATCAAATTGGCTGGGCAAACGTGCACATACGCAACTCCCTCCCGTACCTCCAAAGGCCTGGAGTGTCTCTACCTTCCTGTCGCCTAGTTCCCCCCAAACCCTTCACCTCCAACACTGAGCCAACAACTGCCCAACAGATTGGTTAGGGACTGGGCATCCACAGGCCTGCTCTTCAATGGACGGAGGCCGGGGAGAGTTTGCAGTCAGGCCGGGAGAGTTGTGGGGCGGGGGGGAGCTGGGAAAGAGATGGACGCAAGAAACGACTAGAGCGGACACCCCTTGAGCAGGAGAGGAAAGGGGCTATCACAAGGTCGAGGTTGGAAAGTAGAATTCAACTCAGACGAAGACCTTCGGCTTCGAGAGAGGGTGAGGGGTCGGCGCGGAGAGTCCGTATAGCAAGGCCTGAGTCTAGAAATATTCTACAAAGAGACACACCTCCCACAAAGACGGAGAAACGATGACCTCCTCTCGATCCAGGGGTCCGTACCCCTTGCCACCACACCACCACCCCCCTCCACCTCTCACCCCTGACCTTGACATGAGGCTTGTGGGCTCTCCATCTCTCTCACTGACTGCCCCCTGGTGAGGGAGGGAGGGAGGGGTGGGGGCTTTCTGACCTTCTTTTGGTTTCTTTTCCTCTCTCTTCCCTGATGCCCCACCCGCTCCACCCAAACTGCTCCCCCCACCCCCCTACCCCCTCCTCCATCCCTGGCAGTGCCACTCTAAAAGAAATGGTCATCCTCGTCCTTCTCATCTTTGAGCCCCTTCAACCGCAACCGAGCAAAGTCCTCGAACACAATGTCATCATCGTGGGAGAAACTGCAGGGACAGACAGAC
>NC_063376.1:3254398-3263054 GCF_021869965.1 Rhincodon typus
CCACCCACCCCCCCTCCCCGGCATCCCATTCCAACGCCCCCATACCCTCTCCGACCCCCCACGGCCCTCTTACCCACCAATTCTCTCTGACCACCCCTCCCCCCCGCCCTCTCCGACCCCCCAACAATGTCTCTCTTCCCTCTTGAGTAGAGATACATAAGAAAGGGTCCAGAGGGGCAGTTTCTTCACACAGAGTGGGATGGTGAGTGTCAGGACTGGGCTGCCAGAAGTAGGGGTGGAAGTGAGTACAATTTCGTCACTCAAGAAACATTTGGACAGGTACATGGATGGGATAGGTATGGAGGGATATGGGCCAAACACAAGCAAATGGGACTAGTTTAATTGTGAAAACTGGGCTGCATGGACAAGTTGGGCCGAAGGGCCCTCTGTGACTCTTCCACGCTCACAACACTCTCTGACCGTTGCAACACTGCTGTGTGCTCACACATTACAGCACCTTTGGATGCTTGCACACAAACCAGAATTGTAACAGAAAAACAAAGGTCATAATTCCAAGAGACCCTCACATCGCCTCAGTCTCCAGGACCCAGATAACGGGCTAGAGAGAAAACTGCGGATGCTGGAAACCTGAAACAAACACAGAAATCACTGGAGAAACTCAGCAGGGTCCAGCAGTGTCTGTACAGAGTGGAAGACAGAGTCAACGTTTCGCATCCAGGATGTTTCTCCTTCAGAACTGAAAGGGCTTGATGAATGGAGTTCGGCGAGGACTGAGGGGGATAGAGGGGCGTAGAGGTCCAGTACAAAAGTCAGAAGGGGCTTTTAATTGGGATGAGAGAGAAAAAAAAGACAAGCAGAATTGAAGGAGGGTCACTCGACTCAAAGATGTCAACTCTGCTTTCTCGTTCCATAGAGGCAGCCAGGCGTGCTGAGTTTCTCCAGTAATTTCTGTTACTGGTAAGAGATGTTTGAAATATGAGGATAGGCTGGGACTTTTTCCACTGGTGCTGAGGGGTGACTTTATGAAGATTTATAACATCATGAGGGATATCAGATAGGGTGACTAGCGGGTGTCTTTTGCTTAGGGAGGAGGATTTAAAAACTAAAGGGGCATTTTTTTTTTAAGGTGAGAGGAGAAAGATTTCAAAAAGACACGAGGGGCAATGTATTTTTACACACAGAGTGTGGTTCGTGTGTAAAATGGACTTCCTGAGGAAGTGGGTACAGTCACAATGTTTAACAGACATTTGCTCCCCCCCCACCTTCTCCAGGGGCAACTAGGGATGAGCAATAAATGCTGGGCCCAGCCAAGACTCCTGCACCCCATGACAGAGCCATAAAAACAGATCTGAAGGCACAGTCGGGATGATTATCATGAGGAACGCACAAGACTGCAGATCGGAGAAAACATTTCAGAGGGATGGGGGCATGGGGGAGGACCACGAAGGGATTTATTTTTAACATTCCACTCCATCGGGCTGGAAACATATTGCAGAAAGGTAACAACTTACTTGGCTTCGAACTCAATCAGGTTTGTATCGACTGGAGCCTCAGAATCTGGCAGGACTGGAGGATGGAAACAAAGACGGGAATAAAACCCTTCGAGTCACACAGCAGATGGAAGCCCCACGACAAACTACTGCCTTCCACGACATCGCCACTGCCTTGACCGAAAGACAAAACACCAGGAAGCCATTCGGCCCCCTCGAACCAGTTCATCGTTCAGCAAGACCGCGGCCAATCTCTGACCTCAGCTCCGGTCGCCCTCTTACTTCCCCTTATTGCTGAGATCCCCGGCTCCCAGAGCCGAACAATCCGCAGCCCTCCGGGGTAGAGAACTCCAAAACTCCAAACACCGGACACCCAGCCTCCCGAGAGGAGACATAATTGCCCTGGAACGATCCGCCCCTTAATGATGGGTCAACGAGGTCAGAGTCCGAGCCCTCCTGGGAACTTTGTACCATTCTGAGAGATCACAGCAACACCACCGGCAACTCCCTACCAACCCCCACCCCCTAGCACGTTATTCGACAGCTCCGGGGAATTGCCCGCACGATGTCCCCCACCCCCAGGGATTAACAGGTGGTCCCGGCTGCAAATTGGCCGAAGGGTCAAAGCTGGGTGGGTGGGTGGCGGGGGGGGAGGAAACGACCTTACCCGACTGAGGTCTGGAGATGGGTTGCTCAACGGGCTTAGGGTGCATTAAGATGAAAGGCAACTCCACTGACACGTCCCTAAAAAAAAAGATGGAGAGCGTCAGACGACAGAGAATCCAGCACACGGAATGGGGCTGCGGGATTGGGGGGTGGAATTTGTTCAGCCCAGATGGCTGGAAGGCTGGTTTGCGACGCAGAGTGATGCCAAGAGCGTGGGGGGGTTCAATCACCCGCACTCAGGTTACCGCGAAGGACCCTTTTCAACCTCTCCTCTCGCCTGCGGCTTGGGTCAACCCATCACGGGTGTCGATCTCTCTCCAATGAGAGGGCAACCCTATGGGGGAGGCGGGGTGTGGTGGTGGTCTGGTAAGTCTCTTCGGCCCAAAGGTGTGCGGGCTAGGGTGGATTGGCCATACTAAATGGCCCCCTTAATGTTCAGGGAAGTGCAGGTCTTGTGGGTTAGCCAAGGGTAATGGAGATAGAGTACAGGGGCTAAGTCTGGGTGGGATGCTCTTCTGACGGATGGTGCAGACTCAGTGGGCTGAATGGCCTCTATAGGGATTCTGTGATTCCATTGGGAAACTGGCCATTCAACCCATCAGGCTTGTACTTGGCGCTGATGCTCCATACCTGTCTGTCTCACATGTTTCCCCTGAAATGGATCCACATCGCTCCCCTCAAAACACGCCCCTGCGGTGCCTAGTGACCCATCTAACTCTCCGAGCTTCTCTGGAAATCATTAGCGGCCACCTTAACTTGGATTGTCCCACCAACCTCCTCCCAACCACAGCACAAACATCTTCATTCATATTCCTTCGAGAGATGTGGGCATCACTGGCAAGGTCACAGCTTCCGTCTCCCGCCCCCAGTTGCCCCTTGAGGAGGTGGGGTTAAGCTGTCTTCTGGAACTGCTGCGCTGTAGGGACACCCATGCAACGCTGCCAGGGACAGGGTTCCAGGATTTTGACCTGGGGTTAATAAAGGGCTCACATATTCAAGACACAAACTGTCCAGAGCTTTGGGAAAAAAAGAGCACATGTGGTGTAGTCTACAGATAAGACTGCTCAGTCCACCCAATTCCCGTGAACTGCTCGAAGGGTCACAACAAACCTTAAGAATCAGGCCATTCAGCCCCTCAAGACCGCTCCGCCCTTCAATAAGATCACGGCCTGATTCCAATCCAAGGGAGGTTCCCTTGGCTGATCCCAGGCATGGAGGCACTGTCTGATGAGGTTGAGTAGCAACACTGGAGTTTGGAAGAATGAGAGGTGACCTTTTGAGATGTAGAAGAGTCTTAGGGGGACTGGACAGTGTAGATGTGGAGAGGGTGCTTCCCCTCATGGGAGAGTCCAGGACCAGAGGAGCATCATCTCAGAATAAGGGGTCGCCCACTGAAGACGGAGTTGAGGAGGGATTTCTTCTCTCAGAGGGGAGTGGAATTCTTTACCGCGGAGGGCTATCGAGGCTGGGTCATCAAGTACATTCGAGGCCGAGATAGATTTTAAATCAGGAAGGGGAAATCAGGCTTATACAGTGGAGTTGTGAATGATCAGATCAGCCACGATCTCATTGAAGGGGAGGGGGTAGACCCAATAGACTGAATGATCTACTCCCGCTCCTTATGGGGTTGCAGCCGGTGACTCTGCGACATACCCTCCACGTGACACCACCAGCTTCACTTTCACCCGATACGACACAAGGATTCCTAGCACCTCCTTGTTGGCCCCTTCCTTTACTCTGAAAGACAAAACCGGCCAACATTTCAGATCTAGCCTCGGGTTCATTAGATAACTCTGTACCGTCGAAGTAACAAATTGCTGGAGAGACAGGGAGGGAGGGAGGGAGAGAGAGAGAGATAGATAGAAAGAGGGAGGCAGACCTGTACAAAAAGATTTCCATCTGAAGAGTCATAGAGACGTACAGCAGGGAAACAGACCCTTTGGTCCAACTCGTCCATGCTGGCCAGATATCCTAAATTAATCTAGTCCTTTTTGCCAGCATTTGGCCCATATCCCTCTAAACCCTTCCTATTCACGTACCCATCCAGATGCCTTTTAGATGTTGTAATTGTACCAGCCTCCACCACTTCTTCTGGCAGCTCCCTACACACACCACCCTCTGTGTGAAAAAATTGCCCCTTGAGTCCCTTTTAAATCTTTCCCCTCTCACCTTAAATCTATGCCCCTCTAGTTTTGGACTCCCCTACCCTGGGGAAAAAAAACCTTTGCTATTCACCCTATCCATGCACCTCATGATTTTATAAATCTCTATAAGGTCACCCCTCAGCCTGCTATGATCCAGGGAAAATACCCCCAGCCAATCCAACCTCTCCTTATAACTTAAACCCTTCCAATTTAAACCCTCCAGTCCTGGTAACATCCTGGTAAATCTTTTCAGCACCATTTCTAATTTAATAACAACCTTCTTACAGCAAGGCAACTAGAATTGAATGCAGTATTCCAAGAGTGGCCTCACCAATGGCTTGTATATGACATCCCAACCCCTATGCTCAATGTTCTGACCAATGAAGGCAAGTGTACCAAATGCTTTCTTTACCACCCTGTCTACCTGCGACTCCACTTTTAAGGAACTATGTACCTGCACCCCCTAGGTCTCTCTGTTCGACAACACTCCCCTGGGTCCTACCATTAACTGTGTAAGTCCTGCCCTGGGTTGCCTGACCAAAATGCAACATCTCGCATTTACCTAAATTGAACTCCATCTGCCACTCCTCGGCCCATTGGCCCAGCTGATCAAGATCTCGTTGTACTCTGAGACAACCTTCTTCGCTGTCCCCTACGCCACCAACTTTGGTGTCATTGGCAAACTTACTGACCATGCCTCCTGTATTCACATCCAAATCATTTATATAAACACCGGTGAACCCACCAGATTTCACACTATGATGAAAATTATACCGTTTGGGGAAAAGAGTGCTGATTGGTTGGCAAGTCATCTCTGATAGGCTAAGATGTTGCCATGAAGTAAACAAACAAGCTCCCCGCGGTCCCAGGAAACTCAAGGAAGGCACAACACCTTGAACATATTGCTTTTGTTTGCGGAACATCAGTCCCCGCGTATAGAGGTGGTGTATTCAAAATCTTGAACAGTTTGACAGGGTAAAGGAGAATATTTGTTTTCCACTAGTTGACATGTCAGAGACTAGGAAGGGGTGGTGGGTCGCAATTTCCAGATTGTCAGCAAGACGGCTCGGAGTGAGATGAGGAGAAATTTTCTTGATGCAGAGGAGTTGTTAGGATTTTGAATGCACTGCCTGGGAGAGTGGTGGAGGCACATTCCACTGGAGGTTCCCAAAGAGAAATGGATATACCTTGGGAAGTGATGACATTACAGGGCTACGGACATACGGCTGGAGAGTGGGACTGGCTCGGTAGCTCTTTTGGGAGCCAGTACAGACACGATGGACCAAACGGCCTCCTTCTGTACTGTAAAATTCTACGATTCTATAAACTTGGTCAACCCGCGGTTCCCCACTGCTTTCTGCATGGTATTACCTTGGATGGTCACAGTCAACCTGTTGGCAGTTTTTCTTTTCCCCTGTGGTATAAATTTGAGGAAGGGAGTGCCGTTGTGGTAATGTCACTGGATTGCTACGGTAATGCAAATCCTCAGGCCAATGACGTCAAGACACGGGTTCGAATCTCACCACAGCACCAGGTAAACATCGGGAATAATAAAAGTTACCCTCAACAGCGGCCATGATAGATTGTTATAAACCCCCACCCGGCTCACTAATGTCCTTTTACGGAAGGAAATCTGGCCTGTACGTGACTCCAGACGGTCCAGCCAGTGGTACCCATACACAGTGAATAAATGAAAGGAAAAATTGTTTGAAATTTGGCTTTCTTGCATTTTTGTCCTGATGGGTTCAGGAAGGAAACCTTCAGCAACACGACTTCCTTTGACTGAAGCAAAACAGCTCAGTGGAATAAATTATAGAGCGAGGGGCTAACTGAGGGGCAACATGGAGAGACAGGCACGGCAGAGATGCGGGAGCGAGAGAGAAATGCAAAGGGGAGAGTATTCACTGGGAACAGAAACAGCACGAGAGACAGAGAGAGAATGTGGGCACGAGAGAGTGAGTGAGGGCGCGAGAGAGAGAGAGTGAGGGTGCAAGAGAGAAAGAGTGGGAAAAAGTGAGGGTGCGAGAGAGAGAGAGAATAAGGGCATGAGAGAATGAGAGAGTGTGAGAGCACATAAGAGAGAGCATGAACGAGACAGCAAAAAGAGACCATGAGGGAACGCGAGACTATAAGAGTGGGCAAGAGAATGAGCGACAGCGTGAGAGAAAGAACGACAGCACGAGAGAGAGAGAGAGAGAGAGAATGATAGCGTGAGAGAGAGAGAGAACGACAGCGCGAGAGAGCGAGAGCGACAGCGCAAGAGAATGCAAGAGGCAGCAAGATCGAAAGAGCGTGAGCGAGCACGTGTGACAAAGAGCACGGATGTGAGACAGAGCAAGGGGGGAATGAGTGCATGAGAGCGAGTGTGCGAGCGTGAGCACAAGACAGGGAGGGTATGACACAGAGAGGAAGAGCATTGGAGGTGGAATAGAGCAGGGATAGTGGGAGGATGACTTACATGGTACTGGAGGCCAGGTTGGTGTCTTCATGTTTCAGTTTCCCATCCAGAGCCAAGCCTCGCTTCTCGCGGTTATGGTCTAGGAGGGGGACCAGTGTGTAGACCTTACAGACGGTCGAACTGGCAGACACCTGATCACTGGGGAAGAGAACCACAAGGAATTGACAAACACACATCACACAACTAGGAAGTTCAGGGGAGACAGCGAGAGAGATACCTGCTGAATCAACATAGTGGCTTAGGGTCGGCATGGCGGCTCAGTGGTTAGCACCATTGCCTCACAGCACCAGGGACTTGAGTTCAATTCCACCCTTGGGCTGTGTGGAGTTTGCACATTCTCCCCGTGTCTGCGTGGGTTTCCTCCGGGTGCTCCGGTTTCCTCTCACAGTCCAACGATGTGCAGGTTAGGGTGGATTGGCCATGCTAAATTGTCTCATAGTGCCCAGGGATGTGTGGACGAGGGGGGTTAGCCGTGCTAAATTGTCCCATAGTGCCCAGGGATGTGTGGACTAGGTGGGTTAGCCGTGGGGAATGCAGGGTTACAGGGATGGGGTGGGTCAGGGTGGGATGCTTTTCAGAAGGCCAGTGTGGACTCGCCGGGCTGAATGGCCTGCTTCCGCACTGCAGGGATTCTATGGGGTGGTCCTAAGAGCTGAGCCCCCTCTGGGACCTTCAAACCCAGCAATCGCTCATTTGAGAATCTGAGTTGTGGAGTGGGGAACAGAAGTTGTAGGGCATTAGGTAAAAGCTGTTGAATGTTCACAAACTAGTCTACTCGCCTGTAATAATTCCGTAAGAATATGTCTGCGGAGACAGACTTGCGTCCCATTAGGGAAGGAAATCTGCCTGGTGCTTTCCCGATCCGACCCACACAGGACTCCAGATCCTGCAGCTAACGCAGTTGACCGCTTCACTGGTCGCTAGTGAGCTGCTCAAGGGACAAGTAGGGAAGGAGGTGACAAATGCCGGCCTTAGCCACATTGCTTGGGGGAACTACAGAAGGGAACGGCGCCCAACGTGACCATTTCTGCACTCGTACGTGACTCCTGTCCCAAATTAATGCGGCCAATTCTCAGACTGCCTGCCCGCTGAGCTGTGCTGGGTGGTTTCTGCAGGGCTTGAGCCCACTGACGCTGCTCACGAACAACTGCAAGACGGAAAGAGAGTACTAACTCAACAATACTCACTCAGCTTCGACCTGCGCTACTGGGCATTTGTACTGGGCTGTGCTGAACAGACAGATGTCCGCATACTGCCGCACTGTTGGGAGAAACAGGAAGAGAATCGCAGGGTTAAACAGGGTCAAAGACAGTGAGCAAGACACAGTATGAGTAGAATAACAGAACTGTTACAGTGCGGCACAAGGCCTTTCGGCCCATCGAGGCTGCTCCAGCTCGCCGAGCTCTTTTAACTAAGTGCTGATCTCCTGCATTTTCACCCCTATTCCCGCAGCATCGGTTGGGATCAGATGGAGAAAGAAATCCATCCATGCTTCCCACTTGTCAGCAGGGACTGTAGAGGGGTTGGGGAGGAGACAGAGAGAGAGACAGACAGACAGAGAACAGGCAGAGAGAGGAGAAACAGAGAGGGAGAGACAGAGAAAGAGAGGGAGAGACAGAGCATGCAACAGTGAGAGAGAGACAGACAGATAGAGGGAAACACACATAGAATGAAACGGCAGGGAGAGCAAGCAACAGAGAGAGCGAGATGGAGAGACAAAGACAGAGAGAGAAAGAGGCAGTCAAAGAGAATGAGACAGAGAGATACAGTGAGATAGAGAGCAATGAAGATAGAGAGCGAGATACAGCGTGATGAAGGTAGAGAGCGATGAAGGTAGAGGGCGAGATAGAGAGCGATGAAGATAGAGAGTGAGATAGAGCGCGATGAAGATAGAGAGCGAGATAGAGACCGATGAAGATAGAGGGCGAGATAGAGCG
>NC_063376.1:3263064-3267414 GCF_021869965.1 Rhincodon typus
ATAGAGAGCGAGATAGAGAGCGATGAAGATAGAGAGCGATGAAGACAGAGAGCGAGATAGAGCGCGATGAAGATAGAGAGTGATGAAGATAGAGAGCGAAATAGAGCGCGATGAAGATAGAGAGCGAAATAGAGCGCGATGAAGATAGAGAGCGAAATAGAGCGCGATGAAGATAGAGAGCGAAATAGAGCGCGATGAAGATAGAGAGCGATGAAGATAGAGAGCGATGAAGATAGAGAGTGAGATAGAGCGCAAGATACAGCGCGTAATACAGCGCGATGAAGATAGAGAGTGATAGAGAGTGATGAAGATAGAGAGCGAGATAGAGAGAGAAAGACAGACACAGAGAGACAGAGAGAGAGAGAGAGAGAGGGAGAGATAGAGAAAGGCTGAAGCGGGGTAATACTTTAAGGAACAGGTGATTGGAACTGAAGATGGAAACCAGCCCGGAATAGCTCTACACTCCAGCTTGGTGCTGGATTAGTGAACGGAAATGGCAGTGGGGAGCAGGGCCCGAGAATGATTCGAATCCGATCCATCAGACAGCTCCCTCCCTCTCCCAGTCCCCTCAGCCCAGTGATTGGACGGCGTTCTGTGCCTGACCCCGACCCTGGGATGAAAGGAGGAACAGATGGCGTCACGGTGAAACAAGGCGATGGGTTTCTCCCCTTGGTAACAGACGGTGGCAGATGTGGGGACCTTGAGGGGTTAGGAGGACGACTAGAGATAACCAGGAGGATGCGGGATGTGTTAACGAGAAAACGCAACCATTTAACCAAAACAAAACCTAAATTCTACCCACTGTCCTGTGTAACCTCCAGGATCTAGAATTTAAAAATCTCTGGAAGAACAGCGTGGCACCCAAGCCCTGCACGCTCCCCTCCGAGCCATTCCCCATCCTGACTTGGAGATATATCAATGTCGCTGGGTCGAAGTCCTGGAACGCCTCCCCTAACGGCTCTGTGTGAGGGTCCGTGCACCACACGGGATTGCAGAGGTTCAAGCAGGCAGCTCACTGTCACCTTCTCAAGGGGGTAACTGGGGACGGTCAATAAATGCTGGGCAGTGGGAGGATTTTGTTTTTTGAAAAAACCCTTGGAGTGTTGCTGAAAGGAGAGACCAAATGCAAATCGGATCAGGACGGGCTAGCAAGAGAGTCAAAGCCTGAAGGGAGCAACAGTTTCCGCTGAGGACAGTCTACGATTTGTGGAAACAAGGGGAGGGTGGATGGGACAAAAGGTACAGATCAGCCAGGGATGTAGCCAGATTGCTGAGTGTTGGCCAAAGCCAAAGCGCCTCACCTGAAATCTTGATCTTCTTCACGGTTTTTGTGGAATTGTTGGTCACATGAACATTGACGCTGATGGGTTCCGCGTGGTAATAGAGCTGTAAGCACAAGGAACACGGGATGTCAGAGGAACATGACCCCTGCATGTACTCCACGCCAATGGCCCAGGAGCCCTCACCCTCACCCCCAACCCCCCACCCACTCCGCCCCGCAGCAAGGCTGGGCGACTGTTCTGTCATTTGTTTAGCCCTGGTCTTTTTCGACAAGAGGTTGTAAGGTAAAAGGTGAGGTTGGAACAATAGAAGCAGCCCGAACGGGTGGGGCCAGCACCAACAGATCGGGATTTCTGACTAGCAGCAGAAGCTGCCTCAGAGCTGGAAGCTTCAGTGAATCTCTACTCATATTCCCCCTCTCCCTACCCCCTCACTCCCTCTCTCATCCTCACCCTTCTCATTCCCTCACTCCCTCCACTGCCTCCTCTCTCACTCCCTCTACCCTCCCCACACTCTCTCTACACTCTACTCTCTCCCTCCCCTCTGTTTCTCCTTCTATACCCTCCTCACTCCCTCTACCCACCACACTCTCTCCAACTCTCCATCCTTCACTCCCACTCTCTCCCCTTCATTCCTGTTCTCCCGCCCTCACTCCCCCACACCCTTTCTTGCCTTTCCACTCTCTCCTGCTCTTTCAAAACTCCCCCACCACCACAGTCTCTCCCGCTCTCTCCGTCTCTCTCCCTACCTCTCACCCTCGCCCCTCTTCCTCCCTCGCTCACTTTTTTACTTTGTTCGTCGAGAAGGTTCCCTGGGGCTGCTGAGCGGGAAGCGGGAGTTCTAGTTAGACGGTGAGGCTTCCTCTTCAAACTCAAAAAAGGGGCAGATTGTTTCTTTCTTCTGGTCTGGAGAGGGACGGCATGTGAGAATCACAACTGCTTTGCCGAACCGCACTGTGGCTAAATGTGGGATGTTGCCTTTATATTGGAACAGTTGATGATTAAATGGTACATTATCTTGTGAACTATTTCAATCCAGCTAAAAAGTTATGCCAATTCTTATTTTTGCACTTTACCTATGTTGTAAGAATGAAGTGTGTTTTGATTACAGCTTAGTGGTGGATCAATCGAATCACATCTGGAACACAGCACCTTCCACTTGCCTTTACACAAACATAAAAGTTAGGGTCTAGGCTCTCTCTCTCTGGACGGTCAGGTCAGACTAAACCTATCACAGAGTGAGGGCTGTGGGGTTGAACCAGGTTGAATTTAAATCCCTTGGCGGAGAGGGGACTGCAGAATACCTTCCAGTCCCGGTGGTAATAACCAGCGATTGGTAAAGATTCTCTCTGTACTGACCTCTTTATCTAACGAGGCTTCGAGATGGAGGGACCTGTCTGACATCAAGAAACTCCTCGTGGTCTCCGCCATTGGCTGTGGCCCTGGTTTCTCTGGAGCGTACTGTACTTTCCGGATGACCAGACGGACAGAGTTCCTGCGGTAAAACAGAAGGAAATGGAGTGTCCGAGATGGAAGGGTTTCGAGTCAAATCGGGGAGTCGAGGGTGGGAGGCAGTCGAGGAGAATGGAGGGGAATTGGCAGGAAGGAGAGTGGAGGGGAAATCGAGGAGAGTGGAAGGGAATTGGCAGAAGAGTGGACAGCAGAATTAATCAGGTCAGCCACACAGTCATATTGAAGGTTGCAGTGGACTCAATGGGCTGAATGGCCTACTTCTGTTCCAATGTGGTTGGAACACACACACACACACCCCTTGGCATCTACTCCCTTACTCTTGGTACAATCCCTCAGCACATAGATCTCTCTCTCTCTCTCACACACACACAAACACTCACGCTCACACCCACCCACACACTCTCACCCACCCACACCCACACACACACACACAAACACACACCCCTTGGCATCTACTCCCTCACCCTTGCTACAACACCCCGACACACAGACCTCTCTCTCTCTCTCTCTCTCACACACACACACACACACACACACACACACACACACACATATATATATATCTTGTGGCTGACCCCAAACTGACTCCTCTCCAGGTCAACCCCTGTCCCCCTACCATGCCGCTAACCACCCCCCCCCCCTCCCCCGGCTCCCCTGAAGACACCCCTCCTCCTGACACACTTGTTACAGACAGTGCTGTCCTTCCCCGGGAAGGGAAGTGACCACGTTCAGCCCAGTGAATAAGGGATAATGTGTTGTGTGTGACTGATAAATACATTCCCCTGTTCAACGCCCAGCCATTGCCCCCACCTGGGGGCACCGGACAGAGGCTGAAGACGTGGAACTAAAGCAGCATCCCCCGAGGCTGGCTCTCACGGCGTGGCGGCAGTAGAGACCCTACCTCTGAAGCAGGAGTCCCACCCAGTCCCACCTACAACACCCCTGAGCTGGTGGATTCGAATCATTTGTCGCGGGCTGAAGATTATGCCCTGGAAAATCTGCAGGTTGGGATGCAAATAGGGCTCTTCGTCAAATCCAGCCCGCTGTGCGGGTCTCCGGAACTCGGGAATTTTGGGAAGGGAGGGTTATGTGAATGTTGGGAATGCTTGATTTATGAATAAGGAACAGCAGCAGCAGGGGGTGGTGGGATTTGCTGAAACATTTACGATTCTTGGGTCACTGCCAGACAAAAAATCTCAATCCTCGCCACACGGGGTCACCTCAGGACAGAGGATTAATCTGACTGGGGTTTTGATGGAGAATCTGAACAGGACAGGGAGGGCTGGAAAGGCAAAGATTTCAAAACACCACACGCACCGAAACAGACATGTTTTATGTCATTAAAAGGTTTGATTGATCGTGCAGAACTTCATAAAGAAAACGCATTTTTATATTTAAAAGAAAAATTGGCCTCAACCAGTGTGTAAAATAAATTATTTCTTCTCTCCGACACAGTGGCTCAGTGACTCTCAGCACCAGGGACCCAGGTTCGATCCCACCCTCAAGTGACTGTCTGTGGGGAGTATGTACGTTCTCCCTGTGTCTGCGTGGGTTTCCTCCCACAGTCCAAAGATGTGCAGGTTAGGGTGGATTGGCC
>NC_063376.1:3267424-3270489 GCF_021869965.1 Rhincodon typus
GGTTAGGGTGGATTGGCCGTGCTAAATTGTCCCATAGTGCCCAGGGATGTGCAGGTTAGGGTGGATTGGCCTTGCTAAATTGTCCCGTAGTGCCCAGGGATGTGCGGGTTAGGGTGGATTGGCCGTGCTAAATTGTTCCATAGTGCTCAGGGATGTGCAGGTTAGGGTGGAATGGCCGTGCTAAATTGTTCCATAGTGCCCAGGGATGTGCGGGTTAGGGTGGGTTGGCCGTGCTAAATTGTCCCATAGTGCCCAGGGATGTGCGGGTTAGGATGGATTGGCCGTGCTAAATTGTCCCATAGTGCCCAGGGATGTGCGGGTTAGGGTGGATTGGCTGTGCTAAATTGTCCCATCGTGCCCAGGGATGCGCGGGTTAGGGTGGATTGGCCATGCTAAATTGCCCCTTATTTCCAGGGATGAGCAGGCTAGGCGGGTTAGCTATGGGAAATGCAGGGTTACAGGGATAGGATTTGGGGGTTGTGGGGTTTGGGGATGCTCATGGGAGTTTGGGGTGGACTCAATGGGCTGAATGGCCTGCTTCCACACTGCAGGGATTCCATGACGATTCTTTTGCAAATATAAATATAAAGTAACTTACAATGTAACAGCAAAATGCCAAACGTAATAGATTATTTTATGAACAAAATGCAAAGCAGGTAACAGATAACAATATCAAAAGCAAATCAGGATTCTGTATTTTCCTTATCTTTTTCTCGGGATGTCGCTGGCTGGGCCCAGTATTTACTTCCCGTCCCTAATTGCCCCTGGGGGAGGTGGGGGTGAGCTGCCTTCTTGAACCACTGCGGTCCCATGTGGTGTAAGGACAGCTACACAGTGCCATTAGGGAGGGAGTTCCAGGATTTTGACCCAGCGACACTGAAGGAATGGCCGATATATTTCCAAGCGAGCGATACAGAGGGGAAAACTGGAGTTCCGCGCATCCGCTGCCCTTATCCTTCCAGGTGGTCAGGTGAACGTTTGAGGTGGGGGGGTGACTGGCGGTAATAAATTAACTGTGCACTTAGCACCCCCCTCCGCCCAAGAGGAATTACTGGCATACAAGGAGCTACATTAGAGCTACATGCGTTCAGCATGCACAGAATGCCAGTGTGTCAGTGAAGGTTGTCTGTTAGTGTCCTGTTCACATCTGTACAATCAATAGTTCCCATTAACGCGCTCTTTCTCTCTCCCCAAGGTTTACTCTGAGGTGACGCCTCCCTCCACCCCATCCCAAAACAGCATGTTTTGCGAACGTTGATGGAGACATAGGACAAGGCTCACCTCTTGTGGATCTTCTCTTCCATCGTCTTAGCACAGAAGGCTCGGATTTCAAAGTCCACACCACAGGCCTGGGGGTGGGTGGGGGCGGGGGGAGGTGGCGGTGGGGAGGGGGGGCGGCGGTGGGGAGGGGTGGCAGGGAGGGTTGGGAAGCGAAAGAGGGTGGGGCGTGGAGGAGGGAGGGAGACAGGGAGGGAGAGAGGGAGGGAGAAGAGGGAGAAAGGAGAAGAGGGAGGGAGAGAGAAGAGAGAGAGGAGGAGAGAGAGTGGGAGAGAAGGAAGAGCGGTGAGGGAGAGACAGACAGAGGAAAAAAAGAGGACAGATAGACAGGGAGGGAGAGAGTGGAAGAGAAATGGGGAGAGAGAGGGAGGGGGAGGGGGAGGGGGAGGGGGAGGGGGAGAGGGGAGAAGGGGGGGGAGTGGAAGAGGGAGGGGGAGAGAGAGGGGGGGGGGGGAGGAGGGGTGGGGAGAGAGACAGAGAGAGAGAGAGGAAAAGAGAGACAGAGAGGAGTGAGAGAAATGGGAGGGGAGAGACGGAGAGGGGGAGGGGGAGGGAGAGGGGATCGAGAGAAAGAGAGGGAGGGAGAGACAGGGAGAGAGAGACAGAGAGAGAGAGAGAGAGGAAAAGAGAGACAGAGAGGGAGAAGGAGAGGGAGAGGGGGAGGGAGAAGGAGAGGGAGAGGGGGAGGGGGAGGGGAGGGGACGGGGGAGGGGACGGGGGGAGGGGATGGGGGGAGGGGACGGGGGGAGGGGACGGGGGGAGGGGACGGGCGGAGCGAGAGAAAGAGAGGGAGGAAGAGAGTAGACGAGAGAGAGAGAGAGAGCAGGCAGAGAAAGAGAGGTGGAGGGAGAGTGATGGAGGGAGAAGGGTGAAGGGAGAGAGAGGGAGGGCAAGAGACAGAGAAAGGGGGGGGAGTGGAATGGGAGGGAAGGAAGAGGGGAAGAGAGGAAGGCAGTGGAGAATGGGAGAGTGCGGAACGAGGAGGAGGAGGGGGTAGAGAGATGGGGAAGGTGGAAAGATGAGGGAAACATATCAGTTTGGGTATAAAATCTGGCTGACAACTCTTCGAACAGTGAGAGAAATAAACACTACTGGTTTACCTTGCCTGTGTCCTCTGGGCCCGGTTGTAGGGTAACTGAACATGGCAGATTCTGTGGGAGCTGTGGAAACAGGAACGTTTGCCAGACGGAGTTAGATACAGTTCTTAGGGCTAAAAGGATCAAAGAGATGGGGGAGAAACAGGGAACAGGGGATTGAGCTGGATGATCAGCCATGATCCTATTGAATGGGGGAACAGTCTCAAGAGGGCCAAATGGCCTACTCCTATTTTTCTGTGTTATACAGTGAGACCACACCAGGAATACAGTCAAATGAAACGACAATGCTGTACAGTATTGGTTTCATTAAAGTTCACAAACCAGCTCGGCGAGCCAACCAATCTCAATATTGGTTTCATTATTTAAGAAACTATGTAAATGCATTGGAAGCCATACAACCAAGGATTATCTGACTGGAATATCTAGAAATGGTTGGGCTGTCTGATGAGAAAAGGTGGGAAAGGCTGGGCTTGTATCCATCACAGTTTATAATAGCCTGCACAGTGGTTAGCACTGTTACCTTACAGCGCCAGGGACCCGGGTTCGATTCCACCATCGTGCGACTGTCTGTGTGGAGTTTACACATTCTCCCACGTCTGCGTGGGTTTCCTCCGGGTGCTCTGGTTTCCTCCCACAGTCCAAAGATGTGCAGGTTAGGGTGGATTGGCCGTGCTAAATTACCCCATAGTG
>NC_063376.1:3270499-3273399 GCF_021869965.1 Rhincodon typus
TACCCCATAGTGGCCAGGGATGTGCAGGTTAGGGTGGATTGGCCGTGTTAAATTACCCCATAGTGGCCAGGGATGTGCAGGTTAGGGTGGATTGGCCGTGTTAAATTGTCCCATCGTGCCCATGGATGTGCAGGTTGGGGTGGATTGGCCGTGCTAAATTGTCCCATAGTGCCCAGGGATGTGCAGGTTAGGGTGGATTGGCCGTGCTAAATTGTCCCATAGTACCCAGGGATGTGCGGGTTAGGGTGGATTGGCCGTGCTAAATTGTCCCATAGTGCCCAGGGATGTGCGGGTTAGGGTGGATTGGCCATGGAAAATGTAAGATCTACAGTGACAGGATAGGGGGATGGGTCTGGGTGGGTTGCTGTTTGGAGGTTTGGTGTGGATCCGATGGGCCGAATGGCCTGCTCCCACACCATAGAGACTCTTTCAAGTGACTGGAAGCCAGTGTCCAGCAGCATACCCACAGGGATCTGTGCTGGGCCCCCTATAATTCGCCGTTGATGTAAATAAATAAGATAGACGACCGTGTGGGAGGGTGGAATAGTATGTTTGCGGATGACGCAGAGATTAGTTGGGTGGGTTAACAGTGAGGCTGAGGGTCTTGGGCAAAGTGAAGGTATAAACTGGGATGTTCAAATGGACATGTAAGTGGCGAATGGGACTTAACAGTGAAGAGTCTGAGGTGATCAACTTTGGAAGGATTAAAGTTTTCTGTTGAATTGAGGGATCTTGGCACTCAGTCCATAGGTTTCTGAAGGTGGAAGGGCAGCGAGAAAGGCACATGGGAGACTTGCCTTTATCCATCGAGACACCGATTACAAAAGCAGGGAGGTCATGTTGGAGTCGTCTGGAACTTTGACGAGGCCACAGCTGGAGTTACAGTGGGTAGTTCTGGGTGGGGGTGGGGTGCAGAGGAGATTAACCAGGATTGCTGTCTGGGATGGAGAACTGAAGTGGTGGGGGTAGGTCGGATGGGCGTGGGCTGTTCTTCGTCAGAGCAGGGAAGTCCGAGGGGGATCTGATTGAGGTTTACGAGGTTATGAGGGGCATGGAGAGAGTGGCTAAGGACCAACTGTTTCCCTTGGGCCAGGCACGAGGGGACATGGGTTCAAGGTGAGGGGCAGGAAAGTTTTAGACGGGATGTGGGGAGAGAAGTGTTTTTATCCAGAGCGCGGTGACAGTTTGGAATGTGCTGCCTGGGAGGGTGGTAGAGGCGAGTTGCCTCACATCCTTTACACTTGGATGAGCATGGGGCACGTCATAATATTCAAGACCAGGGGCCAAATGCTGGTAAATGGGATTAGGTTGAAGGTCAGGAGTTTCTCACGTGTCGGCCTAGACTCGATGGGCCGAAGGGCCTCTTCTGATAGATTCCTGATCAGTTGGGGAATTCAGGGAAAGCGGAAGACCAGAGGCTGGGATCAGCCTTGACCCAAATGAATGGTGGGGCAGTCTTGAGGGGCCGAATGGCCTGTTCCTATTGCCTCACAGTTTTATGACTATTTAAGCAGAAAAAGTGGTGATGGGGAAATGGCATTAGGTCTTGACACTCATTCCAAGAGCTAGGATACACACTGTTATTCAGTCATGGGATGAGGGCGTCACTGGCTAGGCCCAGCATTTATTGCCCATCCCTAATTGCCCAGAGGGCAGTTATGAGTTAGTAACATTGCTGTGGGTCTGGAGTCACGTGTAGGCCAGACCAGGTAAGGATGTCAGTTTCCTTCCCTAAAAGACATTAGTGAACCAGATGGGTTTTTCCTGACAATCGGCAATGGATTCACGATCATTATTAGACACTTAATTCCAGATATTTATTGAATTCAAAATCCACCATGTGCCATGGCAGGATTTAAACCCAGGTCCCCAGAACATTACCTGGGTCTCTGGATTAACAGTCCAGCGATAATACTACTAGGCCATCGCCTTACCCTAAATGGGGTGAACAGTCTCCTTTTATCAGGATTCTTGATCCGATGACATGACTGGAAGAGCAGAGACGTACTGCCCAGGCTACAAGGCTCTGTTCAGAGGCTTGGATTATTTTCTAAACAGGGAAAGGCTTTGGAAGTCGGAAGCACAAATGGACTTACGAATCCGAGTTCCGGATTCTCTTCAGGTTAACGTGCAGGTTCAGTCGGCAGTTAGGAAGGTAAATGCAGTGTTAGCATTCATTCCTAGAGGGCTAGAGCACAAGAGCAGGGATGTACTGCTGAGGCTGTGTAAGGCTCTGGTCAGACCACATTTGGAATATTGTAAGCAGTTTTGGGCCCCGTATCTAAGGAAGGATGTGCTGGCCTTGGTGGGGGTGCAGTGGAGGTTTACAAGAACGATCCTGGGGATGAAGGGTGTGTCATATGAGGAGGGGTTGAGGACTCTGGGTCTGTACTCGATGGAGTTTAGAAGGATGGGGTGGGGGATCTGATTGAAACTTACAGAATACTGAGGGGCCTGGATGGAGTGGACGGGGAGAGGATGTTTTACCAGGAGGAGAGACTAGGACCCAAGGGCACAGCCTCAGAGTGAACAGACGAACTGAGATGAGGAGGAATTTCTTCAGGCAGAGGGTGGGGAATCTGCAGAACACATTGCCACAGAGAGCTGTGGAGGCCAGGTTATTGAGTGTCTTTAAGACAGAGATAGACAGGTTCCTGATTAGTAAGGGGGGGTGGGGGGGGGGCAAGGGTTACGGTGGAACGGGGTTGAGAAACATGTCAGCAATGATCGAACGGTGGAGCAGAGTCGATGGGCCAAATGGCCGCATTCTGCTGCTATACCTTATGGCCTTTTGGACACGTGCTCACATGCGTGCAAACGCACACGTACACTCCCGCACATGCATTGACACTCCCACACCACACACGCACGACCCCCGCAATCAGACACGTGCGCGCACT
>NC_063376.1:3273409-3283864 GCF_021869965.1 Rhincodon typus
CGCACGACCCCCGCAATCAGACACGTGCGCGCACTCAGATGCGCCACTCACTGTGAAGAAGAAAGGAAAGGCATTTTCTCCCAGTTTCTTAATAAGTCTCTCCTGCAGTCTAGTCAGTGGCTTCTTCTCCTCCGGCAGTGGGGGGAAGGCCTGGAATGTCGCGATGAAAAGGTCCTTCCTGAAGGACAGGCCCAGCACATCGAGGTCCTCGCGTCCATAACGGAATGCACAGGTCAGAGTGACAAACACTGGTGCACACAAAAAAAAAACAGAGATCACGGCCCACTTTACCAGGAGCAGCTCGCTCAAACAGCTCCGGAATCCCAGAGGAAGAGAGCTCAAGGTCCAATCCAGCCAGTTTAAACAGCCCAAACCCGTATTTCACCGATAACTCCTGGTCCATTATGTTCATTGTTTTTTTTTTAGGATTTCCCCCTTTGTAGGAACACAGTTGATAAAGCTTTCAGAGGGAGCACTTTGACAGGGGGTATCAGAAAAAAAAGTTAGCAGGAGATCTGGAGAAGTTACGCCAGGAATGGGGACAGGAGGAGAAGTGATTCCATTGCAATTATTTGGATTGCACTAATCAGATTCCTGAGACATTGTTCCTCTGGGTTTACCATTGTCTACGTTGTCAGACACGTCTTAAGGCAGTGAGACTGTTCCCTGTTTATCCTCTCTCCAATTTGGAAAGGACTGGGAGAACGGGAATAGCCCTATTAGAATGTCAGGAGCAAGCAGTTCAACCCATTGAGGGCTCCTTTCCCATTTCATAAAATCATCAGATTGAGGCCTTAATCCCACTCTCCTGCCAGCACCCTTCCCCTCCAATCAGTCGAGACCCTCCTCATCAATCAAACTCCACTCAGTCTGGAGCGCATTCAATGCTCCGAGAATTCAATAGACTCACGACAACTCCCTCCATCAATGCTGGCCAACACCAAATACTCCTCATTACTAAGCTCCAATCTTTGTTTAAACTCCTGCCAAAAACTACTGTCATTAACGCACCGCTGAAGTCAAGGTCCTCTGGCTGTTTTTTCTGGAAATCTTTGTGCCTACCATTTATCTGGGGACAGCACGGTGGCTCAGTGGTTAGCACTGCTGTCTCACAGCGCCAGGGACGCGAGTTCGATTCCACCCTCGGGTGACTGTCTGTGTGGAGTTTGCACGTTCTCCCCGTGTCTGCGTGGGTTTCCTCCGGGTGCTCCGGTTTCCTCCCACAGTCCAAAGATGAGCAGGTTAGGGTGGATTGGCCGTGCTAAAAATTGTCCCGTAGTGTCCAGGGATGTGCAGGTTAGGGTGGATTGGCCGTGTTAAATTGTCCCGTAGTGCCCAGGGATGTGTAGATTAGGTGGGTTATAGGGGTTGGGTCTGAGTGGGATGCTCTGAGGGTTAGTGTGGACTGTGATGATGCAATGGCTTTAAGTGGTATGTTTTGTCCTGGTTTCTTTGAGAGCAAGAGATTGGGGGACAGGTATTGAGCAGTTTATGAGAAGATAAACTACTTGTGAGGCCTTGGGTGGTTTTGTTGGAACAATAGAAGCAGCCTGAGAGAGTGTGCTCAAACTCCCACAGAACCAGGAGTTTTAGTTTTGGCTTTCAGCAATTGTTGCTGGGGTCACAGCAGGGTTTGAAGGCAGTGAATTTCTCCCAGCTGCTACATTCTCTCTCTCAGAATAATCGTTTAATGTTTTTTCCTCCTGGATTGGAGAACCGCCTGTGAGACAATCTATTTCACTGAATGTGCCTTTGCCAAGGGTGTGTTTATGGTGTTACTATATTGGAACAGTTACTATTTAGTCATAAAATAATCTATTATTCTGTTAAGTTGTCCAATAGAGTTAAGTCATTCCAATTTCTTCTTTCTATTGTTGTATTTTAACTATAGTGTTTGAATAAATTGTGTTTTGCTTCAAGACTGGCAGTTTGACCAATCGAATTGCATCTGGAACACAATGCCTTTAAAAATAAGGAAAAAGTTAGGGTCGACGCCGTCTTCTGAACATATTTTGAGTGGGTTTGGTCAGGTTCATTACAAATGTTATTCCTCTCTCTGTCACAGCTAAAAGCTGGGGTTTCTCTTCCTGCTACCATAATTGCTTGTGAGACAATCTATTTTTACTGAATGTGCCTTTGCCAAGGGTGTATTTATGGGATGTTATTGTATCAGAATAGTTACCGTTTAGTCGTAAAATAATCTATTATTTTGTTGTTTTAAAATGGATTTAAGTTATTCCAATTTCTTCTTTCTTTTGTTGTATTTTAACTACAGTGTTTGAATAAAGTATGTTTTGCTTAACATTGAGTAGTTTGACCAATCGAAATGCATCTGGAACATAGCACTTTACATTTACGTTTAAAACAAGAAAAAGTTAGGGTCTAGGATACCTTGTTAATTTATTTTGAGGTGGTCTGGTCTGATCCATTACAAGACTAATTATCCATGTGTTTTGCCGCAACATTATAAAAGACTATGTAAAGTTAAGGTTCCAAATCTCAAGGGATTATGGAATAGACGGACCTATGATGTTTGAAGGTGGTAGGACAGGCGAAGAGAGCAGTTAATAACATACAGCGTCCTCAGCTTTCTGAACAGGGGCATAGTGTACAAGAGCAAGGAGGTGACGTTGAATTTGCACAAGACACTTGTCAGACGTTGTCCGGAATAATGTGTACGGTACTGGGCGCCACCTTATAGGATGTGCACGCATTGGAGAGAGGGTAGCCGAGTGATCTCAAGGATGGGATTCCTTGTGACGATAGATCGGAGAGGTTGAGATTGTTCTCCTTGGAGATGGAGGTTTTCAAATTCATAGAGCCATAGAGTCACACGGCACGGAAACAGACCCTTCGGCCCAACTCATCCATGCTGGCTGGCTGAACTGGTCCCATTTGCCTTCATTTGGCCCATACCCCTCTAAACCCTTTCCTATCCAGGGTGAGGCTGTTCCCGTTCATTTGTAGGAGGATTGAGAATCACAGGATAAAGATTTAATGCGATTCGCAGAAGTAGTAAATATTACACGAGGAAAAACATCTTTTTCACTCAGCGAGTGGTCAAGGTCTGGAATGCACCGTCTAGAAATGTGGTAGAGGCAGGTTCAATTGAGGCACTCAAGAGGGGCTTCAGAAAATTAGGTGGATAGAAACAATGAGCAAGGTGTGACGACACTATTGCTTTAAAGAGGCCTATTTTGTCCTTTATTTTTTATGAAGAAAGGTTGAGACAGAGGTGATAAGCAGTCTGCTCCAAAAGTAAACAACTTGAGAGACCTTGGATTTTTTAAAAATTAGATTAATAGAAGCAGCCTGGCTGGGTGGGGTCAGGCCCCTAGACTGAGGATGTTTAGTTTCAGTTTTCAGTAGGAGTTGCTCGGGTCTTGGAGCTGGGTTTGGGAGATACAGTACATCTCTCCCTGCTCCTCTCTCTCTGTCTGCCACACACACACACTCTCAGAGTTTTCTCTTAATTTTTTTTTCCTAGCCTGGAGAATTGCCCGTGAGACAATCTATTTTACTGAACGCGCCTTTGCCAAGAGTGTGCTTACAAGATGTTATTATATTGGAACAGTTACTGTTTTGTAGTAAACTAATCTATTATTCTATTATGTTTTCCAATAGAGGAAAGTTATTCCAATTCTTTCTTCTGTTGTGTTTTAATTATAGAGTATGAATAAAGTGTACTTTGCTTTAAGACTGGTAGTTTGACCGATCAAATTGCATCTGAAATGCAACACCTGGCACTTGCCTTTAAACAAAGAAAAAGTTAGGGTCTGGGCTATCTCCTTTATATATTTTGAGGTTTTGGTCTGGGCCATAACAAAGTTTATGGGAATAAAGCAGATTAGCTCTAGGTCATGGTGCCTGCTTGGAGAGCCGGTGCAGGCACGATGGACTGAATGGTGTCATTCTGCTCCACGACCCTTCTGTGATTCAGTGACAATACACTCACCTCGTCTGTCTTTGAGATACTCGGGATCCACCAACACCACTCCATCTGTAAAGAGAGAGAGAGAGAGGGAGTATTAGAGACAAAGGTTAGCATGGGATAAAATACATTTACGGACGCACACACGCACGCCCAACTGTACCACAACAAGGATTTGTACAGGGGCAGCACAGCTAACTTGGGAAAACAATCCACAATAGCAGGACATTTTAAATTTGGCAGCAGACCACCCAAGAGGAAGTGTGAGATCAGATATCCCAGGGGGATCGCAAGGCCAGGGGGAGCACAAAGCCAGAGGGAGCACAAGGCCAGAGGGTGCTGGGGGGTAAAGAGGGCGAGGGCACAAAGAGATGGAAACAAGGCCTCGAGATGTCAAATGTTGGTGATTACACTGGGGAGAACGGAAAAGACAAATGGGGGAGGGGGGGGGGGGGGTGGCGTTGCATTCCGTTTAGACACAACACTTCTCGCCCTCTCTCGCAGTAAAACAAAACACCCAAAATAAAAGCAGAGCTCGAAAATCTGAAACAAAATCAGAAATCGCTGGAGAAACTCAGAAGGGTCAGGTCTCTCTCACCACAGCAAGCAAAGAAGTTAATGTTCCTAGTCCAGTGTGGTGGCTGTGCTCTGGAGAGAAACCGTATTAAAAAGACATTTGGACAGATACATAAATAGAGGGATATGGGCCAAACACAGGCAAATGGGGATAGTTTAGTTTCGGAAACCTGGTAGGCATGGACGAGATGGGCTGAAGGATCTGTTTCCGTGCAGTATGACTCTATGACTTATACCGGCTCAAAACGCTAACTCTGTTGTTTCATTAATGGCATCACTTGCTGGGCCAGTGTTTATTGCTTATCCAGAGAAGCAGTCACCCACATTGCTGTGGGTCTGGAGTCACATGTAGGCCAGACCAGGTAAGGATGGCAGTTTCCTTCCCTAGAGGATCATTAGTGACCCAGATGGTTCCCGACAATTGACAATAGATTTATGGTCATCTTTAGACTCTGCATTCCAGATTTAATTGAATTCAAATTCCACCACCTGCCATTCAGGGGAGGCAACGGCCTAGTGGTATTATCGCTGCCGTGTAAATCCAGAGACCTGAGTAATGCTCTGGGGAACTGGGTTCAAATCCCGCCACGGCAGATGGTGGAAATTGAATTCAGTAAAAATCTGGAATTAAGAATCTAATAGTGACCACGGCTCCGTTGCTGAATGTCAGGGGAAAAAAAAACCTATCTGGTTCACTAATGTCCTTTAGGGAAGGAAACTGCCATCCTTATCTGGTCTGGCCTACATGTGACTCCAGACCCACAGCAATGCAGTTGACTCTTAACTGCCCTCTGGGGCAATTAGGGGAAGGGCAATAAATGCTGCCTGGTCAGTGAAAGCTTCATCCCGTGAATGAATAAAAATATAGTGGGATTCGAACCTGGGTCCACGGATGTTACTCAGGTTTGTCTGTCAATGATATCACTAGGCCGTCTCTCTCTCTGTTCACTAAATTGTTGCCCCAGTTGGTCAACACAGGACTTTTTGTGAAGGTGGAGTTTTGAGGAACTGTGTGGGCAAGCAAACTGGGGGAAAATGAATACCATTTAGCGCCTTCAAATCTGTGCTGGGAGAGATCATGCTCCTGCAGACCCCACACCACAATCCCACCTAACCTCCCTCCCAATAACATTTGTTTGTCGAGAAGGAATATTTCTTTTTTAGGAAGAGATGCAAAGACCCTGATTTCTGGGGAAGCAAAATCCAAAAACACAACACCCCCCTGACAGAACATGAGATTCTCCTCGTCGTCCGCTTCAATGGAGTTCTCCTGGTTTTGTTTTAGTTATTGGCTGGCCAGCATTTATTGCTCGTCCCTAGTAGCCCTGCGCGCAAGGAGGAACATCCATTTGGCATCCACCTTGTCAAGTTGCCTCCCTCTTTCTGCAGATTTGGTGAGTCAGTAAAGATGGAAGCTGAAGGGGTTTCACCAGTCAGAGGAATCGTCTCCTCCAACTGATGACCAGGGACATCTGAACAGATATAGAGAGAGAGAGAGAGAGATAGAGAGAGAGAGATAGAGACAGAGAGGGGACAGAGAGAGGGGGGGGGGGGAGAGAGAGAGGGCGGGGGGGGAGAGGGAGGGGGGGGGGGAAGGAGAGGGGGAGATAAATAGAAGAAAACATGTCTTGACTTTCAGGCGGACGATGGATTAGAGATTTATAAAGGTAGCTCCTCAAGGGGACAGCAGAGGTGCAAAGGGGCAGAATGGTCACCACAAAGCATGACAGGTGCACTCTGCGGCATCTGGCCCAGTTTTGGCATGTAGCTCACATCCCCAACCCACACCACCCCCAACCCACCTCTCTACCCCCCCACCGCCCCGACACACCTCCTCCAAAAAATAAAACAGGGACCACCAATAAAAGGGGGTCAGCCCGCACAAGAATCCGACTCAAAATGTGACTTACCGACTGGGTCCACATGGTCAAGGTGGTCAACAAAGTCTCGCTTGCCCAGGTAGACTGTTAACTAGAGGGGTTAACCAGACGGAGGAAGGGTTAGTTAAAGGTTTTTCCACAGTTTGGGCTTAAATATCCAGCCTGGAGCTACATTTAGATGACAAGGTGTGGAGCTGGATGAACACAGAGGGCCAGGCAACATCAGAGGAGCAGGAAAGATGACATTTCGGGTCGGGGCCCTTCTTCAGTTCTGGAGCTACACCTAACCGATTCTCCCAATGACACCAAAGACATTTATCTAAAAACTGGGCACTCCCTTCAGGCCCAATGTGTGGTCACAGGCCTTTTCATGAGTCCCTGTGACTTATAACGAGGAATGACTTGATCAGGGGTTAATGTTCAGCTTCCGATAGAACAAATGGGAGGCTGATATCAGCTGGTACAGGGCCCCGGAACATCCAGGACTAACACAATCATAGCTTGCTGACATTCAAGATTCGAAAGGGGAGACTGCATACCCATCGCTCTCACGCTCTCTCTCCCCCTCCCACTCTCTCTCTCTTGGGGAGGGTGGGGGGTTTGGGAGGAGGGGTGTGAGTGGTTGTGAGGGGGAGTGTGAAGCTGAATGAAGGTTTGAGAGGAGGTGTGGGTTTGGGGGAAGTATGTTAGGCTGTGAGGGTTCCAGGGGGAGTGTGAGGCCGTGAGGGGGGGGGGGAAGAGCGGGTTTGAGGGGGTGTGTGAGTGGCTGTGAAGGTGAGTGAGCGTTTGAGGGAGTGTGAGGGTGGGCGCAAGGGTGAGGGAGGGTTTGGCAGGGTGTGAGCAGGGGTGCGAGAATGAGTGAGGGTTTGAAGGGGTGTGTGAGTGGGTGCGAGGGTGAGGGAGGGCTTGGTTGGGTGTGAGAGTGGGTATGAGGGTGAGGGAGCGTTTGAGTGAGTGGGTGCGTGGGTGCGAAGGTGAGGGAGCGCTTGGCAGGGTGTGCGTGGGTGCGAGGGTGAGGGAGCACTTGGCGGGGTGTGTGTGAGTGCGAGGGTGAGGGAGGGCTTGGCGGGGTGAGCGTGGGTGTGAGGGTGAGGGAGTGCTTGGCGGGGTGTGCGTGGGTGCGAAGGTGAGGGAGGGCTTGGCGGGGTGTGCGTGGGTGCGAGGGTGAGGGAGGGCTTGGGGGGGGGGGGTGTGAGTGGGTGTGAGGGTGAGAGAGGGTTTGAGGGGGAGTGAGGATGTGAGGCTGTGAGGGTGATGGAGGGTTTGAGGAGCTGTGCGAGGGTATGAGAGGGAGAGCATCTGAGACCGTGTAAACAAAGCAGGCAGTTCTTTCTAGTAGCCAGCACGTTTTGCCGGGCAGAGTGGCTTCAGGCTGTATTGCATTCCTGTGACTGTAGAAGCCTCTCACCAGCACAGGGGGACAAAGGCAGGTGGATGCTGTGTTTTATGACCAATGGGTTGGTCCTGCAGTTATTAAATTGCTGTGCAGAAACTGAAAGTGTCACAGGGAGGTTACTAGGAAAGGAAATATTCTGAGTGTTTTCCCTGTCACAGCCGAGCACTGTGTGCAACACAAAAAGAGAGAGACCAAGAAACTGCTCTGTGTAAACCCTTGCAAATCCAAAACGTCAAGGCTGTTAACAGCTGAACTGATGCTCACAGAAGCTATGCAGATAATTCTCGGCTGGGGAGACTTTCATCCAGTTGGCAACGGTTGCCTTGGACATACATCAAAGACAAGACCCACCTCTCCTTTGCCACTTCAGACTTAGTGGGAGTCTGAGCTGTGAGGAAACAGTTCGAACAAAACAAAATAAAAGAAAGTCTCGTCGCTCACAGAGTTACAAGCCATGCATCAGCGTCCCATCCAGCGAAACAGCTCAGAGACTGACCCAACGGCTTCCATCAGACATGGGGCCAGGTGCGGGCCATTCGGCCCCTCGAGCCTACTCCCCCCCCCCCCCCCGAGTAAATAAGATCATGGCTGGTCCGACATTCCTCGCGTCCACTTTACATAGAAGCACAGGAGCGGGAGGAGGCCATTCGGCCCTTCGAGCCTGCTCCGCCATTCTTCGCGATCATGGCTGATCGTCCAACTCAACAGCCTCATCCTGCTTTCTCCCCAGAACCTAATATCCTATTCGCCCCAAGTGCAATACCTAGCCACCTCTTGAATACATTCAATGTTTTGGCATCAACGGTGATGACTTTCAAAGGCTTACCAGTCTTTGGTTGAAGAAATGTCTCCTCATCTCTGTCCTAAATGGTCTATCCCAAATCCTCAGACTGTGACCCCTGGTCTGGACTCACCCACCATCAGGAACGTCCTCCCTGCATCTACCCTGTCCGGTCCCGTTGGAATTTCCTGCCCTTTTCCTGTAACCCTTGATCAAGGATCAATGTATCCCAACCTTAAATATACGCAAGGACTCTGCCTCCACCTCTCTCTCTGGCAAGGAATTCCAAAGACTCAGAGAAGAAATTCCTCCTCATCTCAGTCTTAAACTGGCGCCCCTCCATTCTGAGATTGTGCCCTCTGCTCCTAGACTTTCCCATGTGGGGAGACATCCTCTCAACATTGACCCTTAAGAATCTGATACATTCCAATGAGATCATCTCTCATTCTTCTGATCTCTAGTGAGCAGAGTCCCAACTTGTTTAGCCTTTGCTCGTAAGACACTCCCACCATCCTGGGGATTATCCGAGTGAACCTTCTCTGAAATGCCTCCAATGGCTTAATATTTTTCCCGTTCTGTGCGTAGACCAAAGTAAGAAGAGAACTCGAAAACAGGGAGAGAAGGTTTCAAATCAAGTGGAGACGGGGAAGGAGCAAAATTGTTGATTGTGAGCAAGAGGGGTTCCAGTTTGAGACAACCTGTAGGAAAATGGATGGGGGTGTGCAGGAGAGAGTGCATCATGTAGAGAGGATGGAGAATGTAGGACGTGCCACCATGGAGTAACACACAGCAGACATAGGCGAGGAGCTGTGAGAAGCGTAGACAGAGGGTTAGAGAAGAGGGTCAAGACGATATGGGAAGGATGGGAGGAGGGCTGAGTGAAGCATAAATGCTAGTAAGGACGAGACAGGCCGAATAGCCTCTTACCAGGCCAGGCATCGTGTGGGGTCCTCATCATTTCTTTTACCCAGAGGACAAATCGGAGCAGAAAAATACCAGGGTTTTGAGTGTTCTGGTTTCCTCCCACAGTCCAAAGATGTGCAGGTTAGGGTGGATTGGCCGTGCTAAATTGTCCCATAGTGCCCAGGGATGTGCGGGTTAGGGTGGATTGGCCGTGCTAAATTGTCCCGTAGTGCCCAGGGATGTGCAGGTTAGGGTGGTTTGGCCATGCTAAATTGTCCCATAGTGCCCAGGGATGTGCAGGTTAGGGTGGGTTGGCCGTGCTAAATTGTCCCATAGTGCCCAGGGATGTGCGGCTTAGGGTGGGTTGGCCGTGCTAAATTGTCCCATAGTGCCCAGGGATGTGCATGTTAGGGTGGGTTGGCCGTGCTAAATTGTCCCATAGTGCCCAAGGATGTGCGGGTTAGGGTGGATTGGCCATGGGAAATGCAGGGTTACAGGGATAGGGTAAGGGGGTTGGTTCCGGGTGGGATGCACTTCGGAGGGTCAGTGTGGACTTGATGGGCCAAATGGCCTGCTTCCACATTGTAGGGATTCAATGGTTCATTGAGGTGGAGAGGCAGGAGGCCTCAGCTTCCTCTTCCTGAAGAGGAGAGAATGTGTAGGGAGAATAAGAAAAGGGTTCACAACGTGGAATGCTCTGCATTGTGCCCCATCAAACAACCCCAGGGTCAGGAACAGCACGGGGTTAGATACAGAGTAAAGCTCCCTCTACACTGTCCCCCATCAAACAGTCCCCAGGGCAGGGACAGCACGGGGTTAGATACAGAGTAAAGCTCCCTCTACACTGTCCCCCCATCAAACACTGCCAGGACAGGGACAGCACAGGGTTAGATATAGAGTAAAGCTCCCTCTACACTGGCCCCCCATCAAACACTCCCCAGGGACAGGGACAGCACGGGGTTAGATGCAGAATAAAGCTCCCTCTACA
>NC_063376.1:3283874-3284603 GCF_021869965.1 Rhincodon typus
GTCCCCCATCAAACACTCCCCAGGACAGGGACAGCACGGGGTTAGATACAGACTAAAGCTCCTCTACACTGTCCCCCATCAAACACTCCCCAGGACAGGGGCAACATGGGGTGGCTTTGTTGCCCCAGCCCCAGCGAAGGGGTCGACAGTCAGCTTTGTGGCCTTCAGGTCCCCAGAGTTGGGCTTAAACCCACAAGCCTCCAACTCAGAGGTGAGTGCGGTTTTCTGTTCAACTGAGCCAAGCTCGTTGGCAAAGCTACAAGTCCAGGGCTTGTGGTTAAATGTTCACAGAGGTAGGAACAGCCCGCTGAGTTATCCTCGGTTCCAAATGGGCCCTGGACAGGAAATAATAAATTCAAATTTGCTACAAATGCCATCTCTGTTCCTCACTTGTTGCCAAACACGACAGCTCCTTCCTGGATGTCAGTCAGAGCCACTCTCAGGACACAACATCTGCGTAACATCCACACAAGGAGGCTTTCCAAGAAATGACAAGTTTACATTGTAGTCTTAGTAACAGAAACAAAACAAAGTTACTACTGAACGGCAACAACGTTAAACTTCAGCACTGCACAACTTTACACTAAGAGGTGACAAGGAAATGCTTCAGACTACAGCAGGGGGTTAGATACAGAGTAAAGCTCACTATACACTGTCCCCCATCAAACACTCACAGGACAGTGTCAGCATGGGGTTATATACAGAGTAAAGCTCACTCTACACTGTCCC
>NC_063376.1:3284613-3288123 GCF_021869965.1 Rhincodon typus
GTCAGCATGGGGTTATATACAGAGTAAAGCTCACTCTACACTGTCCCCATCAAACACTCACAGGACAGGGTCAGCATGGGGTTATATACAGAGTAAAGCTTACTCTACACTGTCCCCATCAAACACTCCCAGGACAGGGACAGCATGGAGTTATATACAGAGTAAAGCTCACTATACACTGTCCCCTATCAAACACTCCCGGAACACATACAGCATGGGGTTAGATACAGAGTAAAGCTCTCTCTACACAATCCCCCATGAAACACTGCCAGAACAGGGACAGCACGGGGTTAGATATCGAGTAAAACTTCCTCTACACTTTCCCCATCCGGCAGACGCATGGAGAAAGTCTAGCCCCACTGAACACAGCTCCCATGCTATGTCCAGCAAACTGCACTGTGGGTGGAATGAAGGAATGGGGCAGCCCTGAACAGCCCAGCTCAAAGATAATCAAATCTGCCCCAAACCTCAGAGAAAATGGAGTGCTGTCACCAATCACAGAATCCCCCAAGTGTGGAAGCAGGGCATTCAGCTCAGAGTCCACATACCGCCCCTCTGAAGAGCATCCCACTCAGACCCACCATCCTCCAACCCTATCCCTGTAACTTTGCATTTCTCGTGAGTAACCCACCTAGCCTTTACATCCCTCGACACTATGGGACAATTTAGGACGGCCAATCCACCCTAACCTGCACATCCCTGGGCACTATGGGACAATTTAGCACGGCCAATCCACCCTAACCCGCACATCCCTGGACACTATGGGACAATTTAGCACGGCCAATCCACCCTAACCTGCACATCCCTGGGCACTATGGGACAATTTAGCATGGCCAATCCACCCTAACCTGCACGTCCCTGGGACACTATGGGACAATTTAACACGGCCAATCCACCCTAACCTGCACATCTCTGGACTGTGGGAGGAAACCCACGCAAACACAGGGAGGATGTGCAATATCCATAGTCACCTTAGGATGGCATCGAATAGGGTCCCTGGCACTGCGAGGCAGCAGTGCTAATCCTCCAAGGTGCCCTTAAACCCACTTTAGTATAGAATCAACATAGGTGGAAGTACACACATTAGAATTGTCCTAATCCAGGAAAGCTATCGAGAACATTAATACTACAGATGAACTTAGTAGATGGCAGGGGGGAGGATATCCGTCTCTGCAGCCAGTATAGATGTACCCAAGCACAGTCCGTCTCTAACCCTGACCTTCTTCATCACACAGGCCTCAGCTGTTTTCCCCAGGGACATCAGGGACTGGCCATAAATATTGGATCTCTTATTTACTTTCACAACTCCCCAGAATTCAGCAAAGTTCTCTTACCTTGCAATTCGGGCTTGACTTCTTAAACACCCTGAAACAGAGAGAATTGGACAGCCATTAGAGCACTTGGACAGGGTATTCACAAGATAAAACACTGCAGAGAAATGTACGGGAGGAATCACATCTCTATTTCCCCTCTCCAAAACACGTACATCTGCCTTCGGAGACAGAACAACAGGTCTTATGGAGGCAGGAAGAGGCCATTCGCTCCATCAATCCCAGTCTGCCATTCAATACGGCTGCTCCTTTATTTCAATGCCACTCTCCTGTTCTCTCCCTGTATGTCTTTGGTCACTAGAAATTCCTCCATTTTTTTTTCATGGAATGTATTCAATCACTGGGTCTCGACAGTCTTCTGCAGTGGAGAATTTCGCAGGTTGTCCACGTGAAGAACTCTTTCTTCATCTCAGTTCAAAACAAGTCTACCACATAACTTGAGGCTATGACCCCACCTGTGCTTCCATCCTGTTCATGCCCATTACCCAGATAATTGAGCAGATTAAAAACCTAACACCATGAGATATGAGCGCAGAATTAGGCCATTCAGCCCATCAAGTCCGCTCCCCTATTCGATTATGGTTTTCAGATGTTTCTCAACCCCATTCTCCTGCCTTCTCCCTGTCATCCTTGACACCCCCCTTTACTAATCAAGAACCTGTCTATCTCTGTCTTAAAGACACTCAATGCTTTAGCCTCCAAATCTCCCTGCGGCAATTCGTTCCATAGATTCACCACACACTGACTGAAGAAATTCCTCCTCATCTCTGTTCATTCCTTCATTCTGAGGCTGTGCCCTCGGGTCCTAGTCTCTCCTACTGGTGGAACCATCTTCTCCCCATCCACTCTACCCAAGCATTTCAGTATTCTGTAAGTTTCAATCAGATCCCCCTTCCCTCATCCTTCTCAACTCCATAGAGTACAGACCCAAAGTCCTCAACTGCTCCTCATATGACAGCCCTTCATCCTTGGGATCATTCTTGGAAACCTCCTCTGAGCTCCCTCCATAGCCAGGCTGATTCTGACCATAAAGGTAGGCCATTCAGCCCATCTGGTCTGCTCTGCCATTTGATGAGATCATAGCTGATCTGATCATCCTCAAGTCCACTTTCCTGTCTTTTCCCAAATAATACACAATTGCCAGATTCCTGGCTAAGCTGCTTGCCAGACTGTTGGAGAAATCAGAAATTGCTGGAGAAGATCAGTTTGGTCTAATGGCATCTGTGGAGAGGGAGAAACAGAGTTAATATTTTGACTCCAGTGTTTCTTCTTTGGAGCTGGACCCAAAATGTTAACTGTGTTTCTCTCTCTCTCCACAGATGCTGCCAGACCAGTCCTACCATTGCATCCCTACAGTATGGAAGCAGACCCTTTGGCCTATTCAGTCCACACTAACCTTCTGAAGAGCATCCCATCCCCATTCCCATCCCCGTTACCCTGCATTTGCCACGGCCAATCCACCCTAACCTGCACATCCCTGGGCACTATGGGACAATTTAGCATGGCCAATCCACCCTAACCTGCACATCTTTGGACTGTGGGAGAAAACCCATGGAGACACGGGGGAGAGATAGTAGGAACTGCAGATGCTGGAGAATCCGAGACAACAAGGTGCAGGGCTGGATGAACACAGCAGGCCAAGCAGCATCATAGGAGCAGAGAGGCTGACGTTTCCGGCCTAGACCCTTCATCAGAAAAGGGGGAGGGGAAGGGGGTTTTGAAATAAATAGGGAGAGAGTGGGAGGCGGATTGAAGAGGGATAGAGGAGAGGATAGGTGGAGAGGAAACAAACAGGTCGAAGAGGCGGGGATGGAGCCAGTAAAGGTGAGTGTAGGTAGGGAGTTAGGAAGGGGATAGGTCAGTCCAGGGAGGACGGACAGGTCAAGGGGGCGGGATGAGGTTGGCCGGTAGGAGATGGAGGTGCAGCTTGAGGTGGGAGGAGGGGATAGGTGGGAGGAAGAACAGGTTAGGGAGGCAGGGACGAGCTGGACTGGTTTTGGGATGCGGTAGGGGGAGGGGAGATTTTGAAACTTGTGAAATCCACATTGATACCATTGGGCTGCAGGGTTCCCAAGCGGAATATGAGTTGCTGTTCCTGCAACCTTCGGGTGGCATCGTTGTGGCACTGCAGGAGGCCCAGGATGGACATGTCGTCTGAGGAATGGGAGGGGGAGTTGAA
>NC_063376.1:3303123-3312166 GCF_021869965.1 Rhincodon typus
CGTCAGGACCGTTTCTTCAGCTCTGTGGTTAACCAGGACCTGAAGCAAGCTCCCAAGAAATGCTACAAAGGCCCCTGCCCCAGGTTTACATAATTCAGCAAACTTTCCTTCCCCCTCCCTAAGCCTGATCATCAAAAGCAATTGTCACTGGCGTCCGTCAAGGAATGAAATAGAAACATAGAAAAAATAAGTCTACAGGAGTAGGCCCTTCAGCCCTTCGAGCCTGCTCCACCATTCAATATGACCATGACTGATCATGCAAGCTCAGTATCCCATTCCCGCTTTCTCTCCATACCCCTTGATCCTTTTAGCTGCAAGGTCCACATCCAGCTCCCTCTTGAATATATCTAACAAACTGGCCCCAACAGCTTCCTGTGGGAGAGAATTCCATAGGCTCACAACTCTCTGAGGGAAGAAATTCTTCCTCATCTCAGCCCTGAACGGCTTAACCCTTACTTTCAGGCTGTGACCCCTAGTTCTGGACTTGCCCAACATTGGGAACATTTTTCCCACATCTAGCCTGTCCAGTCCCACCAGGATTTTATGTGTTTCTAATGAGATCCACCGCCCTCATTCTTTTAAATTCCAGCGAGCACAAGCCCAGTCCATCCAGTCTTTCTTCATATGTCACTCCTGCCATCCTGGGAATGTCTGGTGAACCTTTGCTGGACTCCCTCAGTGCTAAGAATGTCCTTCCACAGATGAGGAAACCAAAACTGCACACAATACTCAAGGTGTGGCCTCTCCAAGGTCCTATATAACTACACCAAGACATCCCTACTCCTAAACTCAATTCTGCTCGTATTGAAAGCCAGCAGGTGTGGGCTACATGTGACTCCAGACCCACAGGCAACGGGGTTGATTCTGATTTTCACCCATCCCTTCCATATCCCGGGTTACTCAGACATCTTGACACACAACTAGAATTTGTTACTGTGAATGCACAACTATTTAAACAAGCATTTGAAAGGCTATAGCGTACAAAGCTAAGGACCAACTACTAGGAGATAGGAGTTGAATGGATGGATGCTTGGTGACTAGCATGGAAGCGATGGCCCAAAGGGTCTCTTTCACTACACTATGACTCCATGAGAGGGGGTAACAGGGCATCCTGGGAAGTTTACAGAGCTGAACAGACCTATAGTGATGGACAGGGGCCGAGACCGCACAGGGATCAGAAAACGAGGGCAACTTTCAAATGGAAGTTCCTTCATTTTTATTCCACCACAGGAAGTGAGCATCGCTGGGGCACTTGTCAGTTGTCACCCAGTTCCCCTTGGATGGAGCGGGCTTGGCGACCAATTTCAGAGTGAGATTAAGAGTGGTCGCTGTGGGTCAGGAGTCACGTGTAGGCCAGGCCATGTCAGATTTCCTTATTGGCGATAAACCTTATCTGAGGAAGGACGTTCTGGCTATGGAGGGAGTACAAAGAAGGTTAACCAGACCCACAGCCAATGGGTTTCCTGGGATGTCAGAACTGACATACGAGGAGAGACTGGATTGGTTAAGACTACATTCACTGGGGATTAAGAAGACTCGGAGGGGTCTTTCATAGAAACCTATAAAATTCTCACAGGACTGGACAGGGGAGATGCAGCAAGGATGTTCCCAATGATGAGGGGGTGGGGAAGTCCAGATCGAGGTGCCACAGACTAAAGGAGATGGAGTAGGAATGAGATGAGGAGAACTGTCTTCCCCCTCCCCCCAGAGAGTGGGGAGCCTGTAGAATTCACTTACACAGAAAGCAGTTGAGGCCAAATCAATGTGTTTTAGATATTGTTCTTAGGGCTAAGGATATGGGGAGAAAGACAGAACAGTGGTCTGAGTTGGAGGGGAGAGAGAGAGAGACAGAGAGAGAGAGAGAGAGAGAGAGAGAGAGAGAGAGAGAGAGAGAGAGAGAGAGAGAGAGAGAGAGAGAGAGAGAGAGAGAGAGAAAGAGAGAAAGAAAGAAAGAGAGAGAGAAAGAAAGAAAGAAAGAGAGAAAGAAAGAAAGCGAGAAAGCGAGAAAGAGAGCGAGAAAGAGAGCGAGAAAGAGAGCGAGAAAGAGAGCGAGAAAGAGAGAGAAAGAAAGAGAGAAAGAAAGAGAAAGAAAGACAGAAAGAAAGAAAGAAAGAGAGAAAGAAAGAGAAAGAAAGAGAAAGAAAGAGAGAAAGAAAGAGAGAGAAAGAAAGAGAGAAAGAAAGAAAGCGAGAAAGAGAGCGAGAAAGAGAGCGAGAAAGAGAGAGAAAGAAGAGAGAAAGAGAGAAAGAAAGAAAGAGAGAAAGAAAGAAAGAAAGAAAGAAAGAGAGAGAGAAAGAAAGAAAGAAAGAGAGAGAGAAAGAAAGAGAGAGAGAAAGAAAGAAAGAAAGAGAGAGAGAAAGAAAGAGAGAGAGAAAGAAAGAGAGAGAGAAAGAGAGAGAGAGAGAGAGAGACAGAGACAGAGACAGAGACAAAGAGAGAGAGACAGCCATCCTAATGCTCTGCTATATTTTCATGTTTCCCTTACAAAGTATCATTCATGCCAAATGCAAAGCCACCTTATTCAAATCATTTGCAGTTTGCATGTGTAATTGTGAAGTTGGAAACCACAACAAAGAATCTACAGAATGGGGCTATGGCCCTGAAACCAGATCCTTGTCCTGAACAGATCCCAGGACCAACTCATTTATCAAACGGCCGAGGGGACGGAGACGTCCCAGACACACCCACTGCTCCCGCAATGGGGCAATGGTCCAGCTCATGTTTACAGCGATGCTGACTGAAGGATGTCATCCTCAAGGGCCCTTCTGGTGCAGTGGTAGTGTCCCTACCTGTGAGTCAGGATGCCTGGGGTTCAAGTCGCACCTGTGCCAGAGCCTGTGTCGTGACACCTCTGAACAGGTTAAAACAGTAAAAAACATCAAAGCTTTCTCCTGAGACTTCAAACAGTAACTAACACCCATTGTTCACTTGCCAACACAGACCGCATCTAATCTGAAAGATAGTGCCTTCTGATAGTGGTATCAGTGAAAGGATAAGGGTAAACAGTTGGAGGGCAGTGATTATTCAAGCACATATGAAAGAAACACTGGGTGATGGATAAGAGTTAGGAGCTAGAAACCTGTCCATTGCTAGCATACTGTATAGTCACTGTGTTAGATGGCAACATGGTGGTGATGTTACATTTTCAATTCACTCATGGGACACAGGCATCGCTAGCTGGGCCCAGCATTTATTGCCCATCCCTAGTTGCCTCGAGAAGGTGGGGGTGAGCTGCCTTCTTGAACCGCTGCAGTCCATGTGGTGTAGGGACCCCCACACAGTGCCATTAGTTCCAGGATTTTGATCCAGCGACACTGAAGGAATGGCTGATATAGCAAGTCTCACCAAAACCGTGAATTATCCTCCAATCCCCACAGACCAATCCTCTTGTAACAAAAGGTCAACATGCCATTGACCTTGCTAAATTGTTTGTTCAAAGATTGCATTACCAACTGCATCGATATCAACCCAAGCACAGTGTTACTGTTGAGTATCCCTCATGTCAGAGAGGACAGCTCTAGGGACCATCTTAAAACAAAAAGATGGAGAGAGAAGTGGTCAGTACAGGGAGGGAATTCCAGAGCTCTGGGACCAAGGAATCTAAAAACACAGCCACCGACAGTTCTGCCTTCCTACAAATAGAGTTCCAGTGAGGAACATATTTTTAAGGTGACAGGAGAAAGATTTAATCTTTTTTAAAACACAGTGGTTCGTGTGTGGAATGAACTTCCAGAGGAAGTGGTAGATATGCGTACGGTTATGTTTAAAAGGCATTTGGATAAGTACGTGAATGTGAAATATTCTGAGGGATATGAGCCAGGAGCAGGCAGGTGGGACCAGTTAAGTTTGGGATTATGGTCGGTACGGACTGGTTGGGCCGAAGGGTCTGTTTCCGTGCTGCATGATTCTATGACTCTAACTCTCGAGTGATCATACGACAAGTCACCTCTTAATCGCAGCAAGCAATCTAGCTGTACTACCATCAACGCAAACATCTCCTTCTAGACTGGTTAGCTCAGTGGGTTGGATGGCTGGCTTGCATGCGATGAAGACTGATGCCAATAGTGTGGGTTCAATTCCTGCACCAACTGAAGGACTCGCCTTCTCAACCTCTCCCCTCGCCTGAGGTGTGGTGACCTTAATCCACACCGGTTGCCCCCTTCTCTCTCTCACTGAGGGAGGATTAGGCCCATGGTCATAGAATCATAGAGATGTACAGTACGGAAACAGACCCTTCGATCCAACTTGTCCATGCTGACCAGATATCCCAATCTCGTCCCGTTTGCCAGTATTTGGCCCATATCCCCCCTAAACCCTTCCTATTCGTGTACCCATCCAGGTACCAATGTCCACCACTTCCTCTGGCAGCTCATTCCACACACACATTGCATGAAAAAGTTGCCCCTCAGGACTCTTTTAAATCTTTCCCTCTCTCACTTTAAACCTATGCCCCTCTAGTTTGGGACTCCCCTACCCTGGGGAAAAGGCCTTGACTATTCACCCTATCCATGCCCCCCATGATTTTATAAACCTCTATAAGGTCACCCAGCTCGGAACATTTATCATTACACTTGCTCATTCCAACATAGTTTCCTCCCACAATCCGAACATGCGCAGGTTAGGGTGGATTGGCCAGGCTAAATTGCCCCGTAGTCTCCAGGGATGTGCAAGCTAGGTGAGTTAGCCTTGGGAAATGCGGGGTTACAGGGATAGGGTGCAGGGTGTGAGTCTAGGTGGGATGCTCTTCAGAAGGTCAGTGTGGACTCATTGGGCTAAATGGCCTGCCCCCCACACTATAGGGATTCTACGATTCTACCCTCCACAGGAGGCAAACAGCTTATGAAATCCCCACAGGTCACAATGGGCGCTATACAAATGCACGGCTGCTCTCCCCTAGCTGACCCCCGTGGAAGGTAAAGTGGAAGAACAGCAAATACAGAGACAAAAAGAAAACAAGGTTAGCGATCAATAAAGCAGCTCCAAAAATAAAAACAGAAACATTACATTTTCTGCAGCACCCAGTGCGAGGCTCCTGTAGTTGAACTAATTATAAAAGCCAGTGAGCTGTGCTGAGCTAAACCGATACCCATCACAGCTTTCTGCAAAAAACAAAATCACACTGTATCCACCCTCCAACAGGTGCAACAAGATCCCACAGGCACTATCGATCGAAACGCAGAGCAGATCGGGCTGAGTTAATCTTTACCAATCAGTCAATACAGGTAACACACACACACACACACACACACACCCTCTGCAAAGTCTGGCTCATCAACCTCAACAGTGCACACTACTACTGAGCGCTCCCAGCTGCCTGCTGGATGTGAAAGGCCCTACGGCAATGCACACCTCTCCTTATTGCCCTCAAGAATTTGTATTGAAGGATCTGCACCCTTGTACCCAAGCTGGCATTGTAAGTGGCAACTTGTAAAATCACCTGTACTCACATGGGTACAATGTGGCAGTAAAACTAATTCCAATTCTTTCTGAAGTAACTAAATGGCAGTGCTGCTTCGCTGGAGCATTCTGCAGGAGTCCTGTTCTTTCCTTCACTCTTTCTTCCATGCCTATAGGTGAGTGTGCGAGAGCGGGAGAGAGAGGGAGGGAGAGAGAGAGGGAAGTGAGTGAGAGAGAGAGTGAGTGAGAGGGGGAGAGAGGGAGAGAGAGGGGAGAGAGAGTGAGAGGGGGAGAGAGAGAGAGAGGGACTGAGAGAGAGGGAGAGTGAGTGAGAGGGAGAGTGAGTGAGAGGGTGAGAGGGTGAGAGAGGGAGGGTGAGAGAGAAAGAGAGATTGAGTGAGTGAGAGAGAGTAAGAAAGAGCGGAGAGGGAGATAGTTTGTGCACATATGCGCGTGTGTGTGTGAGAGAAAGAGTGAGCGTGTACGTGAGCGGGTGGGGAATCTTGGAATAAGTGAAGGTCACTGAGTGAAGGTGAGTGTGCAGTCCCTGCCAAATGCCAAAGGCTGATAGCACTGGGTGAGGTGGTAGCAACACTGAGAATAGCCGCTCACTGATTGGGAGGCAGGCAGGGCTGGATTTGAAATTTGCTCATCTTACACCCAAGCTAGAGGGTTGGATCAGAAACTGGGACCCCCTTCCCCATTGCAGTCATCCACTCGATTGGGACACCACCTGGGAGCTCTCCCCAATGTCCCGTTCAAGATTTAACCCTCAACATCACACGGAATTGGGTGCTCTGGTCTTTGTCATATCGCTCTTTGTCCTAGAGTCATAGAAATATACAGCAAGGAAACAGACCCTTCGGTCCAACTCGTCCATGCCGACCAGATATCCTAAATTAATCTAGTCTCATTTGCCAGCATTTGGCCCATGCCCCTCTAAACCCTGCCTATTCATACACCCATCCAGACGCCTTTTAAATGTTGTAATTGTACCAGCCTCCATCACTTCCTCTGGCAGCCTGTTCCATACACGCACCGCCCTCTGCATAAAAAAATTGCCCCTTTGTAAATCTTTCCCCTCTCACCTTAAACCGATGCCCCTCTAGTTCTTCACCCTGGGAAAATGACCTTGGCTATTCACCCTATCCAGGTTCCTCATGGTTTTACAAACCTCCATAAAAGTCATTCCTCAGCCTCTGATGCCCCAGGGAAAATAGCCCCCGTCTTTTCAGCCTTTCCCTACAGCTCAAACACTCCAACCCTGGCAACGTTCTTGTAAATCTTTTCTGAAACCGTTTCAAGTTTAACATCTTTCTTATAGCAGGGAGATCAGAATTGAACGCAGTGTTCCAAAGGTGGTCTAAATGCTTGTCTTTTTCTCCCCTCTTTTTTGGGATGTGGGCATTGATGGCTGGACCAGCATTTATTGCCTGTCTCTCACTGACCCTTCACCCGAGTGGCTCACTAGTGCCATTTCACAGGTCAGTTAAGAAGCAACCCCATTGGCTGCAGAACTGGAATCACCTGCAGGCCAGACCAGGTAAGGGCAGCAGATTTACCCTTCCCTCAAAGAATATTAAGCAAACCAAATGTTTTTTCACAATAATCATTAAGTCATAGAGGCCTACAGCACAGAAATGGACCCTTCAGTCCAACCAGTCCATGCTGACCATAATCCCAAACTAGTCCCACCTGTTTGCTCCTGGCCCATATCCCTCCAAACCTTTCCTTTCATGCACTTATCTAAATGTCTTCAAAACGTTGTAACTGTACCCGTACCCTTCCTCTGGAAGTTCATTCCACACACGTACTACTCTGTGTAAAAAAAAATTGCCCCCTCATCCTTTTTAGATCTCCTCTCACCTTGAAAACGTGCCCCTTAATCTTGAAATCCCCACCCAGGGAAAAGACACCTGCCATTCACCTTATCCATGCCCCTCATTATTTTATAAACCTTGATAAAGGTTACCCGTCAACTTCCCACACTCCAGTGAACAAAGTCCCAGCCTATCCAGGATCCCCTTATAACTCAAACCCTCCATTCCCAGCAACATCCTGGTATATCTATTCTAAACCCTCTCCAGTTTAATAATATCCTTCCTACAACAGAGCGACCAGAACTGGACACAGTACTCCAGAAGAGGCCTCACCAATGTCCTGTACAACCTCAACATGTTCTCCCAGCTGCTATGGGGTTAGATTAAAAATTCTAGTTTTACAATTGCACACTTATTCATTGAATTTAAAACCCACCAGCAGCTATGGGTGGGATTTGAACCTGACAAAGTACCTTATTGTCTGTGAAGTGCTTGCAGTCTGGGGGTCTCTAGATTACCGTTACACTGTACGGTGACTGCACTTCAGAAAGTGCTTCACTGTCCACAAAGTGCTCAACAAAGCCCAGTGCTTGAGAAAGGCACTACATAAATGCATGTCTTTTTTGTTGAGTGCTTGGTGTTTGTTAAAGCTTCCCCCTAGGAGTTTAGACAGCTGTTGGGGGGGAATGTATGCAGTTACCATGTTGTGATTGCGGTAGAGTACGCTCGGGGGCAATCAGCTGTTCCTTTTCTGTCCGTCTACCATTTCTCTGTATCACAATGAAGTCGATGGGACTACATGCTAATGCTGAAAACAACACCAGCCCGTGCGTCATTGCAAGTATTTTAAGTTCTTATTTTGGAAAAAAAAGTATGTGTATTTCGTCAAACTTGTTGATAGAGTCTGAGGTATAGCTATGTTCGTCCAGAATCAACATATACACACACTCACGGATAGACATAGAGACACACACACTCACAGACAGACAGAGAATGCGTGAACGTGTGTGAGAGAGAGAGAGAGAGAAAAAATGCGTGCATGTGTGTTTATGTGGGAGTGAGAGAGAGTGCGTGCATGTGTGTTTATGTGGGAGAGAGACAGTGCTTGAATGTGTGCGTGAGGGAGAGAGAGAGTGCGTGCATGTGTGTGTGTGAGAGAGAGCGTGAATGTGAGAGAGAGAGAGTGCGTGAATGTGTGAGAGAGACAGAGTGCGTGAATGTGTGAGAGAGACAGAGTGCGTGAATGTGTGTGAGTGCGTGCATGTGTGTGTGAGAGAGAGAGTGCGTGAATGTGTGTGTGTGTGAGAGAGAGTGCGTGCATGTGTGTGTGTGAGAGAGAGCGTGAATGTGAGAGAGAGAGAGAGTGCGTGAATGTGTGAGAGAGACAGAGTGCGTGAATGTGTGTGAGTGCGTGCATGTGTGTGTGAGAGAGAGAGTGCGTGAATGTGTGTGTGTGAGAGAGTGCGTGAATGTGTGTGTGAAAGAGTGCGTGAATGTGTGTGTGTGTGTGAGAGAGAGTGCGTGAATGTGTGTGTGAGAGAAAGAGTGCGTGAATGTGTGTGTGAGAGAAAGAGTGCGTGAATGTGTGTGTGTGAGAGAAAGAGTGCGTGAATGTGTGTGTGAGAGAGAGAGAGAGTGCGTGAATGTGGGTGTGAGAGAGAGAGTGCGTGCATGTGTGTTTATGTGGGAGTGAGAGAGAGTGTGAATGTGTGTGTGAGAGAGAGAGTGCGAGTGTGTGTGTGAGAGAGAGAGAGTGTGTGAATGTGTGTGTGTGTGAGAGAGAGAGAGTGCGTGAATGTGTGTGTGTGAGAGAGAGAGAGTGCGTG
>NC_063376.1:3312176-3322256 GCF_021869965.1 Rhincodon typus
GTGTGAGAGAGAGTGCGTGAATGTGTGTGTGAGAGAGAGAGAGAGAGAGAGTGCGTGAATGTGTGCGTGAGGGAGAGAGAGAGAGAGAGAGAGAGATAGAGAGAGAGTGCGTGAATGCCAGAGTGTGAGAGTGTGAGAGAGAGAGAGCCCCTCACTCCCACACAATTCCTGACTCAGGGGTCTGGGTGCAGCATGTACATGGACATTCTCAGTAACCCCGCTGAGGAAGGGCCACCTTGTCTCAGGACTCTGCTTGTCCTCTCCAAGCTGATGGTGAAGATCCCAGGGCGGCTTGTTTTAAAACAGAAGCATGGGCGGTGGGGTGAGAAACTGGAGTTTGTCCCCAGTTTGCTGACTGATAGTAACTCCCTGATCAACATGTACAGAGACCGTCCCCCACAGTGTTTTTTAACGCAAAAAGTCACAGGTTTTAAAAACGTGGGAGGAGGTTAACGGTAGGGTGGGGCACAGCAGGATCCCACTGACAGCGATGCGAGCTGGCGGAGAAATGTTGACCGGGAGCAGGAGGGAAGAAGCCAGAGGAGGCCCGTTGCCGGGCCGAGTGGCCTCTTTCTGTGCTGCTACAGTCCTGTGATTCCGTGGGCATCCGGAGGGGGGGGGGGGGGGGGGGGGGGGGTTGCAGAGGAGGAGAGGGGGGCAAATATTTGCCCCCTCCACCCAGAAAGAATAAAATCCGGCGGTTATCGCTTTGCAGTTTGTGAGATCTTGCTGTGTACGAGAAGAGGCCATTGCGTTTCGGAGGTGGCAGCCGCGACTGCGCCTCGCATGTGCGTGTTTGCGAAAGGCGCTATATCATGGCAGGTTCTCTCTCTCTCTCTTTGCTGAACTGCGCGCTCCATTCTCCTCCTCCACCACCACCACCACCACCACCACGATTATAAAGACCGGTAACGACCGATTCTGCTCATCGAGGTCCGACCAAGTGAGCAGGAGTGGATCATACGGTCAGGCCGTGCTTAAAGAGACCCATCAGCCCATCGCCTCCATGCTGGCTCTTTGCGAAAACGCAGAAAATAGGAAGGGGAATTGGCCCTTCCAGCTATGCCATTCAATACTATCAATCGACGCTAAATCAACTCCACATTTCCTCCCTTACTCCCATCCCTTGTTCAAGCTTCTGTATCTTCTGCCTAATAGAAGAGATAGTTGACGTCTTTTCCATGGGTAACGAGCTGTGTAAATGGAGCCCATAGATTGGCCTCCGTGATGGTCTTGGATTTGCACGCCACCTTCTGTAGTTTCTTACGGTCCTAGGCAGAGCAGTTGCCATATCAGGTCATTATGAACACTGTTTGAGTGAGATTAAATTGGATAGTGGCATCACGGAGGAGTTAGATATGGTTCCTTGTTTCCCCAAGAGACACACAAAAAAATCCATCATACAAACATGGAAAATAGGAGGAGTAGGCCATACTGCCTTTCAAGAGAGCTCCACCATTCAATAGGATCATGGATGACCATCCAACTCAGCCCCGTTTCCAGCTTTCTCTCCCCTACTCTTTTGCCCCAGGAACTGTATCTAACTCCTCCGTGATGCCACTATCCAATTTAATCTCACTCAAACAGTGTTCATAATGGCCTGGTACGGCAAATGCTCTGCCTAGGACCGTAAGAAACTACAGAAGGTGGCGTGCACAGCCCAGACCATCACAGAAGTCAATCCATGGGCTCCATTTACACAGCTCATGACCCATGGAAAAGGCGTCAACTATCTCTTCTGTCAGGCAGAAGATACAGAAGCTTGAACACATGCACCAAAAGGTTCAAGAACAGCTTCTTCCCTGCCGTTATTAGACTGAGGAATGGACTGTCTGACTTCAAATAATGTCGATGGTGTTAATGTTGATTTTGCTTTGCACAGATCTTGTGTGGCACAACTTTGTATTACCTCACTCAGTCTAAGCGCCCTATGATCTGTGTATCCTCGTTTGCTTTGATCTGCCTATGCTGCTCACAAAACAAAACGTTTTGTATGACTACCATACAATAAATCAAATCAAATCTAGGAGCGTTGCCCATTGAAGGTGGAGACAAGGAGGAATTTCTTCTCTCAGAGCAGAGAGAATCTGTGGAATTCATTCCCGCAGGGGGGCTGTCAAGGCTGGTTTATTAAAAAGTGTATTCAAGGTTGAGAGAGGTTTTTAAAATCAGGAAGGGAATCAAGAGGAAAAAGGCAGGAAAAGCAGAGCTGAGGATGATTAAGTCAGCCCCGATCTCGTTGAATGATGGAACAGATTCAACGGGCTGAGTGGCTTACTTCAGCTTCCAGTTTCTGGAAGTGGTAGATGCAGGTACAGTTACAACATTTTAAAAAAAAAGGCAGCTGGATAGGTACATGGGTTTAGAGACAGGCAAGTGGGACTGGTTTTGTTTAGGAAACCAGGTCGGCATGGATGGATTGGGCCGAAGGGTCTGCTTCCCTGCTGTATGACTCCCTGACTCTTCACGCAGGCTTAACTGAGCGAGCGCCAGGAGTAAACACACTCCTGGAAACTGTAACAAAAACACTGCACCCGGCCCGGTGGAGGGGGGGTGGGGAGGAGGGGACGGTGTTGGCTGGGAGAATGACACTGGTGCAAGAACGCAGAAAAGCGGCTCAAAAGTTGAACACCAAATGCTGAATGGGAGAAGGGAAAAAAGGCAGCCAAACAAACACACGATATTTCTGCCTGGGAGCGTGGCAGAGGCAGGTTCCAAATATCTACCCACCCTCTGGGTGTAGAGGTGCTTCCTAACATCTCTCCTCAACAGTCTGCTGCTAAGTTTATAGAGCATGCACCCTAATCCCAGAGTCACCAACCAGTTTAATTTAGGGAAACTTGGCCGGCAGGGACAAGTTGGGCCGAAGGGTCTCTCTCCAGGCTGTATTTTGTTTAAAAAAAAGTCACCTCTTTTTCTTCGAAACTCCAATGAGTACAGGCCCAACCCACTCAAAGTCTTCTCATAAGAGGGTCCCTCAATCCCTGGCATCAGCCGAGTGAACCTTCTCTAGGCTGCCTCCAAACGGTAGTCTATCTTTCCTTGGATAAGAGGCCCCAAAGCCATTCACAGTTGTGGTCTGACTAGCGGGTTTTGTAGTTTTAGCAAGACCTCCGAGAAAGAACAAGCCCAGTTTCGGTAGTGTCTCCACGTCCCTGAAGGCCCTAATCCTTGCAGTCTGCTCCATGCTATCTGCAGTCACACCGTGATATCCTTCCAAAAGGAAGAAAGCAACACGTGGCTTAGAATGGGAGGTGCTGCTCCAACACAGACAAAACCAGCAATTCAATTAAAGCATTGCATCCTTACTTTTGCCTTTTATGCTTCACCGGCATTCATGGGACAAGGAGTGTGCCATAACTGTTGAAGTGTTTTGGATAATCAAGAGGTCTAATGTAAAAACATACACTAAGTAATAGAAATTTAATACAGGGATATACCCAGCACTGTTATACTTTATCTACAGCGCAAGTTACTTAATAATGCAGCTTTGCCTTAAATAAAAATTTACTGGCAGACAGTTTCTCACTCGTACCTTCAACTGACATCGTACCATTTGAGGAGAAGTTGCTTCAAAACTGTTGATATTACGTGTGGCCACTCGAATGAACAACAAGCATATTTACATTGAGATCAATAAGTTAGAAAAACTATATTAATGAGACAGAATAATATAGCAAACTTTGCAATATTTGAGGTACATACTTTTTGCCAGTTTATCGAGAGTGCTGGCTCATAAGGTGTCAGTTAAAACAAAGTTTGCTGTCTCGGTTTATAAAGCCACAGATAATCTTACAAGTTTAGGCATGTGTGCGTGGAAGAAAAGCTGCTCTAAACAGGTTGCTCTAAAACGTTCTGCAGAAAATTAGCCATCATAATCAAGGATCAGATTGCTTTAATTTTCCGATTCTTTATTTTGAATGCTGCAATGGAACAGAGTCTGTAAAAACAGAGATAACGCACGAAAACATTACTGCATCGATTCTACGGCCCCTATTCAGTACAGAGCTTGGTTCATGAAACACAATTGCGCCTTTATACCAGGCATTCGATTTTGCCTTGCTCCACACATGCCTGCTTATTCCAAAAGGAGGATCGCTGAGATTTGCACCGTTTTTAAGAATCAAGGATCAGATGCACTGAACAGGATGCTCAAGGTAAGTGGCTTAAAAATAAGGTGATCGACTATCTTTCATTTTGAGGGATTGTCCTGCACTTTCACTGTTGCGTCATGCCATGTGTGTGTGGAATGAACTTCCAGAGGAAGCGGTGGATGCAGGTACAGTTACAATGTTGAAAAAAAACATTTGGATAAGTACATGAATAAGAAAATGTTTGGAGGGATATGGGCCAAGTACAGGCAGGTGGGACCAGTTTACTCTAGGATTATGGTCAGCATGGATGGGTTGCACCAAAGGGTCCATTTCCACGCTGCAGGACTCAGTCCATGTACCTTTGAGAGACAAGTTGATGATATAATCACTATCACAGCATGTGACCCTGGGTTGTGAATGGGTTCCATTCTGGAACCTTGTACCTTTCCACAGAAGTATTTAAAGGGGATATAGTCACTGGAGCATCAGAGGCTGAAGGGTGACCTTATAGAGGTTTATAAAATCACGAGGGGCATGGATAGGGAGAATAGTCAGGGTCTTTTCCCCAGTGTAGGGGAATCCAAAACTAGCGAGCATAGGTTTAAGGCGAGAGGGGAAAGATTTAAAAGGGACCCGAGTGACAATTTTTTTCCCCAGACAGAGGGTGGTGCGTGTATGGAATAAGCTGCCAGAGGAAGTGATGGAGGCTGGTACAATTACGACATTTAAAAGGCATCTGGATGGGTATATGAATAGGAAGGGTTTAGAGGGATATGGGCCAAATGCTGGCAAATGGGACTAGATTGATTTGGGATATCTGGTCGGCATGGACGAGTTGGACCGAGGGGTCTGTTTCTGTACTGCTCATTTGTATAAAGGGGGATTGATAATGTGGATATTGAACAGATGCTCTCGCTTATGGGACAGTCTCGAACAAGTGAGCACAGATACAGAGTGAGAGGAGATAGTTTCAAAACTGAGATGAGGAGAAGCTCCTTCTCTCAGAGGGTTGAGAGTCTGTGGAACTCGCTGCCCCAGAGTCCAGTGGAGGTAGAATCAGTCAAAAGATTCAAGAAATAGGTATGTTTCTGAGGAAAAGTGGGATAAAGGGCTATGGTGAGCAGGAAGGTCAGGGGAATGGAGACCAGGGTAAGGTCAGCCATGATGGGGCAGCATGGTGGCTCAGTGGTTAGCACTGCTACCTCACAGCGCCAGGGACCCAGGTTCAATTTCACCCTCGGGCGACTGTGCAAACTTCACACAGACATTCTCCCAGTGTCTGCGTGGATTTCCTCCGGGTGCTCCAGTTTCCTCCCACAGTCCAAAGATGTGCAGGTTAGGGTGGATTGGCTGTGCTAAATTGTCCCATAGGGTTCAGGGATGAGTAGATTCGGTGCGTTATGCGGGAGGGGGGATGGTTATGGGTAGGATGCGGAGGGTCAGTGTGGACTTAATGGGCCAAAGGGCCTGTTTCCACACTGTAGGGATTCTATGATTTTCTATGATCATGCTAAACAGTGAAGTGGGCTCGAAAGCTGAATTGCCTACTCCCACTCCTAATTCCTAAATTCCATGAAAATAAAAAAAGTCATAGGAGATGTACAGCATGGAAACAGACCCTTCAGCCCAACTCATCCACGATGACCAGGTATCCTGAATTAATCTAGTCCCATTTGCCAGCATTTGGCCCGTATCCCTCTTAAACCCTTCCTGTTCATGCACCCATGCAGATGCCTTTTAAATGCTATAAATTGTACCAGCCTCCACCACTTCCTCTGGCAGCTCGGTCCATACACACACCACCCTCTGCATGAAAAAGCTGCCCCTTAGGTCCCTTTTAACGTCTTACCCCTCTCACCTTTATTTTGATCCTTTGTTTCCCCCCTCACCGAAAACAATGCAACAGCTTACAGAACAGCAATTGATGCTCAAAAAAATAAACAAAAACCAGCTCCAACATTGAAAGTACCCCCCCAAAAAACAGGAAAGCTCCTACAGCCACAAGTTTTTCCCCATCCTACATCTTGGATTACCCCAAATCCATTTGATCGGAAGATGGAGCACAATACAGGAAAATGTAAATATAGGAAATATTTGCATGTCAGATGTTTAATGAGGAGCAGGCTTGGAGGGCTGAATGGCCAACTCTTGCTCCTATTTTCTGTGTTTTCCCCCAACTGTCCTACACAGAATTACATTACTAAGTAGGACCCTTCATAAACTGGGTAAAAACCAAAAGAACTGTGGATGCTGTAAATCAGGAACAAGTTCTGAGGAAGAGGGTCACCTAAGGAATGAGTTCTGAGGAAGGGTTAACTCGGTTTTCTCCTTCACAGATGCTGCCAGACCTGCTGAGCTTTTCCAGCAACTTCTGTTTTTATTCATAAACTGGGAACCTGCTGTATAAACATCTTGCACCCCATTTTATCTCAGATCACTTGAGGCATGACACTCTCCCAGAAGCATGCTGCTTAGGGCCCCTTAAGTATGACGCCAGACACCTACATGCCTCGGGAATATAGCGTTTGTTACATTCTTCAATAACACAACATCCACTCGCCCCCAGGTTCTTACAACGACAACAGATAACATAAACATCGCCACGTTAGGTAGTACACGCTGCTGGAAGTGGACTCGCACACCGCACCCCCAACCCTGAGATTATATTCTGCGGAATAAAAAAAAACACTAGCCCTCATCATGAAGGTCGGATTTGTTCAATTCTCCAAACCATCATCACGAGCAACACAAGACTCAACAGCCCTCTGCGGTGAAGAATTCCACAGATTCACTGCCCTCTTCAGAGAAAGGAAGTTATTCCTCATCTCGGTCTTAAGTGGGTGGCCCTTCCCTTTCTTTTTGACGTTCAGTCAGTGGACGTGGACACCTCTGGTGGAGATCAGCATTCATTGCCCATCCCTAGTTGCCCTGGAGATGGTGATGGTGAACTGCCTTCTCAAACTGCTATAGCCCATGTGGTAGAATTTGGTGGAGCAAGGGAAAGATTTTTCAAAGAGGAATTGACGTCTCCACACCTGCCTACTAGGGTACTGAGGGTTGGATGAGTTGGAGGTGCAGAGCTCAAAGCTATCAGTAGCCAGACTAGTGGGTTACTACCCTCACACTGTCACACACATGCTTTAAGCAACGCAAGACATTCTAAGAAAGATGCAACACAATTTCAGAGTCAATTCTCTCCTTGCCGCATTTATTTTGCGCTCGTTCACAGCACATGGATGTTGCTGGCTGGACCATATTTATTGCCTGTCCCCAATTACCCCTCGAGTAGGCAGCTCACCACCACCACCTTCATGAGCTGTCAGTGTAGGGACACCCACACACTGCCCTCATGGAGGGAGTTCCAGGATTCTGATTCAGCAATACTGAAGGAATGGCCAATAGATTTCCAAGTCAGGCTGGGGAGCGGCTCGGAGGGGAACTTGCGGGGGGGTGGTGTTCCCATGCATCTCCTGACCTCGTCCTTCTAGACGGAAGTGGTCAGGGGTTTAAGAAGGTAATCTAATCCAAATCCACAAGCATGCACGGTCTTGAATGCCCGTTACCTGATGGCAATCAAACTCCAGATGGGACAGAAGCTCAGTGGTTAGCAGTGCTGCCTCACCGTGCTGGGGACCCACTAACAGCTATTGATTCTCCCAGACTCACCATTACCCAGTCCTTGGTCTGCCCAACTATTTCTCTCTCTCTCCCCCGCTCAGTGGGCTCCATCTCCTTCTCTAGCATGTATACCAACATTTTCCCAGCTGCAATCAGCCCTGAAGAAGTGTCACTGGACCTGAAACGTTAACTCTGCTTTCCCCCCACCCCACAGATGCTGCCAGGCCCTCCCGAGTTTCTCCAGCAATTTCTGATTTGTCTTTCTCTGTAGACAACAAACATTCTGCTTCCCCCACCGCCTCCATATTCCCTCAGACGAATAGGTTTCACAATGTTTAAAAAGAAAAATCTTGTGGCTACATTTTCGGAACACAGGAGGGGGCTCTTCCCCGACACCCCACCCTATCCCGCAGACTGCTGTTCAACTAAGATGGCACAGATTACCTAGTCTCTATCAATTTGCTGTTTGAGAGAGTTTGCTGGGGGTCATATGTAGACATGCAAACAATGGGCCCATTCCACCCTCCCCCGCACCAAGATCTTTGGCTAGTCCAAAGAAGTGTGGGGTGAGGGTGGGGTGGCTGTGCTAAATTGCCCCAGTGTGCGGGGATGGGCAGGTTAGGGTGGGGTTGGTCCGAGTGGGAATACTCATCGGAAGGTCAGTACAGACCGACAGACCGAATGGCCTCTCTCCTTGATGGTGCAGCAGTCCCTTGGTCCTGCACTGAAGCGGGTGACCTAACCCTACCTGCTCAAGAACCCGCCGCAGGATTACGGAGGACTGTTGATGTTCACTTGGCTTGTCAGGCTCAGGCCCAGGCCAGACTTAGACTCAAAAACTAAAGAATGTTATAAAGCGCCTGGAGCTCGGAGATGGTGTAGCATGGAGCAGACATGTCAAAACAGAAACCAGGTCATGGACTGGAGACTGTGTCACTATCAAAAGATGCAAGACTTTGAGATGGCAACGCATTCAGTTTAAAAAAAATCCCAAAAGCATCAAAGAACTGTAGTCCACACCCACAGCTAAATGAAAGCCACAAGCCTGTACCTCCACCCAGCACAAGCTGAGTCATCAGATCCATTACTGTTTTAACGGACTGCACAAGAGGGAAAAAAAAAGCTACAGCAGAACCCAAACATCACCAGGTGAAAATAAAAAATTCTGTGGGTGCTGGAAATACCAAAAAAAAAACCCACAGACACTGAAAGCAGCAGAATCTCCAGGAGGACCAGACAGGAACTGCAGAGGGCAAGGTGGTCTAAGATACCCCAGAGACAGAGAGAGTTGGGAGGCAGGGTTACATGTCAAAGTTAACCTGATAGATTCGCTGTCTGTTCCATCAGAAGCCAGTTTCTTTGGAAGTTCATGAATCTGAAGTGTTAACACACACACTGTCTCTCTCTCTCTCTTTATCTCTCTGTAGATGCTGCTAGATGCACTGGTGTCCCCAGCATTGTTGGTCTTCGACCACAGCACACGAACCTCTCCCCTACACCTTATTGAAGGTGAGTTGCAACAGTGTCTCCCAGTGTAAAATTTGCAGCCACAGTTGGGGGAAAACACAGAAAATAGGAGCAAGAGTTGGCCATTCAGCCCTCCAAGCCTGCTCCTCATTCAACAGGATCATAGCTGATCGTCCAACTCAGTCCCCTGTTCCCACTTTCTCCCTCTACCCTTTGATCCCTTTAGACTCCGGTGCTATACCTAACTCAGTCTTGAAATCATTCAATCATAGAACCCCTAATGTGTGGAAACGGGCTATTCAACCCATTGAGTCTACACCAACCCTCCAAAAAGCATCACACCCAGACGCACCATACTACCCTCTCCCCATAACCCTGCTTTTCCCATGGCTAATCCACTCTAACCTGGGCACTATGGGACAATTTAGCATGGCCAATCCACCCTAACCCGCACATCTTTGGCCTATAAACAAGAAACTGGAGGAGAACATGCAACCTCCACACAGACAGCCATCCGAAGGTGGAATTGAACCCTAGTCCCTAGCACTGCGAGGCAGCTGTGCTAACCACGGAGCAATAATAACACCCTGATGTTTTGGTCTCGCCACTTTCTCTGACAGAGAATTGAACAGGCTCCTCAATCTCCAGGTGAGGACATTTCTCCTGTTTTAAACGCCAAATGGTCCATCCCATCTCCTGAGACTAAGACAAGAGCAGATCAATGGTATGAGAAACACTCATCACATTCTCACTTGCAATCACAGAGTTTTACAGGTCGTGTCAGAATGAGGCGTCTGATGTGCCAATGTTTTCATGAGTGGACAGACACACAGAGCCAGCAAGAGAGAGACACACACACACACACACACACACACACACACACACACACAGAGAGAGCCAA
>NC_063376.1:3322356-3331973 GCF_021869965.1 Rhincodon typus
AAGTGGTAAGACGCCGAATGCACACCCAACCCCTCTCATCAACCACAGCAAAGGAAGTGCGCCGTGTCTGTCACACACACACACACACACACACACACACAAGCTCAGAACCATTTGTCTGATCCTACAGTGTGGTTGCTTGCTGTATTTTGTGACTCTTCACACGTGGTCATCATCCCTCTGGTTGCATTCCAAATTTAACCAGGCGATGAGCTTCCATCACCAGCACCCAGAGCTCTAGTCCTCAGGATAATAGGATCTTTGCAGCCCCTCACAGGAGAGTCATCACACAAAAGCTCTTGCCTGGAGAAGGGCGGCCTTGCATGGGACACAGTTTGAAGACAAGGAACAAAAAACAAAGCTCAGCTTGGCCAATTCCTGGGACAAAGGGGCTTGTCCAATGAGGAATAGCCAAGCAGGCTAGACCCAGTGTCCAATGGAATTTATCAGAACGAGAAACAACCTTGTCAAAGCACACAAAGATTCTGAATGGGCCCAGTGGAAGGAGGGGGTGGATTTGAGAAGGATGTTCACCCCATCCCATCTTGGTAGGTTAACTGCAATTTCAAAACAGGCCCATGAAAGAACCAGAGTCAAAAAACAAACAAATTGCTCAAAATGCTCAGCAAATCTAGCAGCATCTGTAGAGTTCACATTTTGGGTCCAGTGACCCTTCTTCAGAACTTGGATAAAGATGTCAAAATTAAGATTAGGCCATTTGGTCCTCTACTCAATCCTCTCTCTCATAGAATCAGAATCTCTACAGAGCGGAAGCAGGCCATTTGGCCCATCAAGGCCACACAACCCTCCTAAGAGCATCCTACCCTATCCCTGAAAACCTGCATTTCCCATCGCTAACCCACCTAACCTGCACATCCCTGGACACTACAGAACAACCTGGCACGGCCAAACCACCCTAACCTGCACATCTTTGGACTGTGGGAGGAAACCGGAGCACCCGGAGGAAACGCACGCAGACACGGGGAGAACGTGCAAACTCCACACACACAGTCGCCCAAGGGTGGAATCGAACCTGGATCCCTGGCGCCATGAGGCATCAGCACTATCCACTGAGCCACCCAAAATGCCATCTCAATGCCGTATTTCTGGTTTCTCCCCAGATGTCTTGAGGCTATTAAAAAATCCAAACGTTTGTCTGTCTCTTTCTTGAAAATACAGTGACCCAGCCTCCACAGTTTTTTGTAGCAGAGAATTCCACAGACTGACCGATCCGAGTGAAGAGGTGTTTCCACATCTCAGTCCAAGATAGTCTATACCTCCTGCTTCGAGAACTCCCTGACCAGGGAAAAACCTGCTCCCTGCATCTTGTCCGTCCAATTTCGTGTATTTCAATCACATCCCACTCTCATCTTGCCACTGAATTCCACAAGCCTACCACTCTTTAGGTGAAGAGATTTCTCCCATCTCAGTCGTAAATCTTCAGACTGTGTCCCCAAGGTATAGAGTTCACAATCAGGGGAAATCCTCTCCCTGCATCTAGTCTTGTCCAGCCCTGTTAGGATTTTAGGCATGCGAATCAGACTCCCCCTCCCATCCTTCCAGACTCGAGCGACAACAGACCCCAGTCTAACCAATCCTTTCTCAAACCACAGTCCAACCACCCCCACTACCCAGCTGAGTGAGCCTTTGCTGCCCTCCCTCCAAGGTAAGGGCACCTCTCTCTCTCGAGTTCGGAACGAGAGAGGGGAAGGGGTTAGTATTTTACATGTGACATCTCCATGGTGGAGGAGCTAGCTAGGGCAGTCTGTGACACCGTGCAGATGTCAACGATGGATGATTGGGGTGAGGAGCAAGTCAGGACATTAGGATGAACTCCACTTCAAAAAGAGATGCAACAGTGAGCAGAGGGGTTCTGTGACACCAAAGGCTTAGTTGACGAAAGTCTCTATCAGGGGTGGGCAAGGGAGTCTGTTTGGGTTGGGGAACATGTGCTTTTGGGTCTGGACAGTGACTCAGGGGCCACATCGGGGACAGCACACGTGAGAAACTCTGTCTGTGTGCAAGAGCATGAGTGAGAGAGGGAGGGAGGTGGTGGAGGAGGGGGTTGTGGGACAGGGACCACATGGGCAGAGCACATAGAGATTCAGTACCATTCCCCAGTCACCCGTTTGCAGTCTCCACTGATGGGAACTGGGAAGCGGAGTGAGGAGCTGGAGGAACACAGCAGACCAGGCAGCAGAGGAGCAAGAAAGCTGACGTTTCGGGTCGGGAGCCTTCCTCAGAAACCCTTCTGAAGAAGGGTCCCGACCCGAAACGTCAGCTTTCCTGCCTCTGATGCTGCCTGGCCCGCTGTGTTCCTCCAGCTTCACAACGGTGTTGTCTCGGACTCCAGCAATCAGCAGTTCTTACTATCTCTAAGCAGAATGAGGTGGTGTGCAGTGACCGTAGATTCAGATTGGGTCAGCTACAGCAAACCCTGGACCAGTACGACAAAGGTCAATGAGACAGACAGGCAGCTGGAAGGACCCAGTGACAGAGCCTGTCCTGACTGAATTTAGTTGTACACAGGACTCTTGAAAGGTCTGACATTGCACATAAAAGGAGATGGGAAGAAGTGTGACCAATAGTTGGCGACATGGAGAAGACTTCTTCTCCCACACAATAAGGCTCACTGGGCCCAAAAAGTTCACTCTGCTTTCTCTCTCCACAGATGCTGCCAGACCTCCTGAGTTTCTTCAGCTTTCATTTTTTTGTTCCCCTGCCCCTACACAAACCAGCTGACATTACCACAGAATAGTGAGCAACCCACTCTAGAAACATAAAAACAGAAAGTTGCTGGAGAAACTCAGCTGGGCTGGCACCTACACAGCAGTCCTGAAGAAGGGTCACTCGACACAAAACGTTAACAGAGTTTCTCTCTCTCTCTCCACAGACGCTGCCGAGTTTCTCCAGCATTCTTGGTGCCCATTTCAGATTTTGCTTTCGTTCAAGTACAGGGGCTCGGCCGTTAGCACTGCTGCTTCACAGAGACCTGGGTTCGATTCCAGCCTTGCCCGACTGTGTGTGGAGTTTGCACATTCTCCCAGTGTCTGCGTGGGTCTCCTCTGGGTGCTCCGGTTTCTTCCCACAGTCCAAAGATGTGCAGGTTAGGGTGGGATTGGCCATGCTAAATTGTCCCATAGTGCCCAGAGATATGCAGGTTAGGGTGGATTAGCCATGGGAAATGCCCGGTTACAGGGATAAGGTAGGGGGCTGGGTCTGGTTAGGATGCTCTTCAGAGAGTTGCTGCGTGAGCTCATTCAAACATTACCTTGGCTGGTATAAGGGCAGCTTCAAAAAAAAAGTGACAAAGTAGCGACTGAACTAGAAACAGCCGTTTCTTGATTCTCACAAGAACTGAGAATTTCCCTAGGCCTACGCGGACGACAGCGAGTTATCAGCTATTCGGAGAAAGACGAGTCATAGCAGACTTGAAACATTAACCGTCTCTCTCCCCGTCTCCAGAGACGCTGCCCGACCTTGCCGAGTTTCTCCGGCACTTTATTTTTTTTTTTGATGTAGCCACCTTGCTCGTTTTCCGTTGACAGCACACTCAACACACAAGGTCCGGAGAAATAAAAACTCAGCTTTCTTGAACCGCTGCAGTCCCTTGTGGTGTAGGAACACCCACAGTGCAATAAGGGAGGGAGCTCCAGGATTTTGACCTAGTGACACTGAAGGAACGGTGAAATATTTCCAAGTCGGTGTGGTGAGGGGGCTCAGAGGGGAATCTGCTGCCTTTGTCCTGCTCGCTGGTAGAGGTTGTGGGTTTGGAAGGTGCTGTCTGAGGATCTTTGGTGAATTTCTGCAGTGCATCTTGTAGATGGTACACACTGCTGCTACTGAGTGCCAGTTGACGGAGGGAATGGATGTTTGTGGATGTGGTACCAATCAAGAGGGGGTTGCTTTGTCCTGGATGGTATCGAGCTTTTTGAGTGTTGTTGGAGCTGCAGTCTTCCAGGGCAAGTGGGGAGTATTCCCTCACACTCCTGACCTGTGCCTAGTCGATGGTGGGACAGGCTTCGGGGAGTCGGGAGATGAGTTACTCGCTGCAGTATTCCTAGCCTCGGACTTGCTCTTTTAGCCACTGTTTATATGATTAGTCTGGTTCAGTTTTTGGTCAATGGTGTCCCCTAGGATGCTGGTGGGGGAGTCCGTAACAATAATGCAATTTTAAAATCTGACAGACCCGTCCCCGCCAGTACTGTACCCGTGTTACACAGGGACACACCCGTCCCTGCCGGTACTGGTAAGACAGGCCTATGAACGGACTCTCAGTTAACACGAACCAAATACTGGAGATGAAATTTAGATACCATTAACAAGATTTTTGGTTTAGCTGGTTGATAAACACTGCCGATTTGAGAGATAGGACTCTCAGTCAAAGCTTTGTGCCAATTTTCTCATTGTGGGATTCTTTTTTCATTCAAGCAGAAACCACTGAATTATACAATTTCAGATTAGTACAAACAAGAGATGAGTCATTGAACCTTTCAAATCCGAAGCCAGCTGTTCAATAAGAGCAGGATGCTTAGTCCCATTCCCCGTTGCTCTGTCCCTGATAATCAGGGCAACATAAGAACAGAAGAACTAGGGGCAGGAGTAGGCCATCTGGCCCCTCGAGCCTGCTCTGCCATTCAATAAAATGATGGCAAACCATTTTGTGAACTTGGCTCCGCTTACCCACCTGCTCACCCTAACCGCTCATTCCTTCACTGTTCAAAAAAAAAATCTATTTTCTCATGCAAGGGTTTGTCCAATTGGAAGTCACTGCCAAATCTACCACCATCATCCAAATTCCAACCCCGCAAAAGCGCCAGCTCACATCGTCCACACCCCTTGACGTCTTCATAATATCCAAAAGTTTAAAAAAAAAAATCAACCCCTTTCCCGAGATAGTAATCGAACACCAGAGCTTCTGGTGCAGAGATACAGAAACCACAGCTGTGACACCAGACACTCAGTCTTCTTGCTGGGTCAAGGGTGGTTGGCGAGGCTCACCCTATACAGGTGTAGTACAATCTCTCATAAATACTTTGAAGCAAAGCTACGACACGTGTCTGGGACAGGTGGAAGTCAAATAGAAATCTCCCGGCCCAGGAGTAGGGACCCTATCAGTATGCCACAAGACCCTTTACTATCCCAGGACTAACCCAGGGCAGAGTGTCCCAACATCCGTCCTCCCCACTAGAAGTGGAGCAGAAGCAGCTTTTTTTTTTGGGGGAAGGGTCAGGGTTGGAATACAGCACGGACCTACATGTGTTGCGTAATTATTCACTTAGAGATGATAGAAGCAACTTATTCACTTCTATTAACAGACAGGCTGATGCTCAGCGTAATTAGGATGAATGGCTTAGCGCAGACAGTGATAAAGCGCACCAGGAGCAGAGGATCCACTGCAAGAGAAGTCTTTGTTGGCACGGTGTTAACTACTCTTGGCTTCGAATCAGAACAGGAGAGAGGGGAGTAGCCCATTCGGCCCCTTGAGCTCTTTCTACCATTTAACATGGTCATGGCAACAGCTCAACTCCACCTTCTCCATTGTTCATAAAAGCCCTCGCTGACCTGGGGGTGGGGGGTCTTGAAGGTAGGTGACCAACAAGCTTTAACAATCCCCAGGGCAGAGAATTCCAAAGAAAATTCACCATGCTCCAATATGGAAGCAATTTCTCCTCATTTCCGCCCAGAACGTTATCCTGCCAAAACACCCAGGTTCTCGATTCCCAGTCAGAGGGAAAAAAAGAAGGCGTTTTGCCAGTATCCAACCCACCCACCACCTCATGCACTCAAGAACCTTACATTTCCATTAGATCACCCCTCCAAGTCTTCTACCATAGTGATGAGGTAGGTGTGGGAGCGAGAAGAGGGCGCACTCAGGAGGGCAAAAGGAGAGGTGGTGGTGTGATACAGTGCTCCCTTTCCCAGGTGACAGTACATGACGTTTACCAGATAAATTCAGTAACACCCAACCCCCAGCACCCTGACAAATAAACAGGACAATAAGGCAGGGTCACCTGTTGTCGCCTCCTCTTCGGTGTCACTACACCGCCCCCCAGGGTGCAGGGCAGTGACTGGAAGGAAGCAGTGTGGAGGAACATCTCTCAAAACACATCTATATTTTTGAATGTGGTTATGATCGGCCAAGTTGGCACAGGCTGGTTTCTCTGCAGAGCTGCAGTACTGGGGCTGGGTGACTTGGCCTGGTATTAAACCACCACAAATCACAATGCCGTGAAGATGGAGCAAACACAGATTGTAGGCGAGTGATGACAGAAACCGCACGCTCAGACCGCAAAGCCTCCCAGGCGACATCTGCTCACCAGCCTTGCATCCTGGATAGATAGCCGGATGGTGATGCCTTCCCTAGCCTACTAGCCATTACCCCCTCCGACACGAGATCAACTTTCACCCCATGCCTCAAACCCAGCTTGGAGAAGGGAGCAAACCACTTGACACTGATAGCACGGGTAGAAGCAAAATTAAAGAATCATAGAATCCCTAACAGTGCAGATTAGAGGCCATTTGGCCTATCAAGTCTACTGATTGTCCAATGAGCTATCCCCACATTAACTATGGCCGACCCACCTAGCCAGCACAACGCGCAATTTAGCACAGCCAATTCACCCTAACCTGTGCATCTTTGTAACCCAAGCTGTGTCCAGATCACAGTTTTTCCATTCCTTTCTCATTTCAAATGACCAGATACCAAGATGTTGTCTCTGTTTCCTGTAAACAAGACCGCAGGCGATGAAGCAGAATGCATTTATTCTGTCTTTACAAACAAAAAAGATATTCTTTCACAGGATGTGGGCGTCACTGGCTGGACCAAAGCAACTGCTTCCAGTCATTGAAAACAAGGGGTAGAGCTGGATGAACACAGTAGGCCAAGCAGCATCAGAGGAGCAGGAAAGCTTTTTCAGAGACAGTAGGAACTGCAGATGCTGCAGAGTCCGAGATAACAAGGTGTAGAGCTGGAAATAACACTCAGCAGGGTCTGGCAGCATTCTTAGCAGAGAGAAACAAGAACCGAAAGAGTTCCAGGATTCTGACCCAGCGACGCTGAAGGAAGGCCGATATATTTCCAAGTAAGCATGGGGACTGTCTTGGAGCGTGGGGTGGGGAGAAGCGTGCAGGGGGATGGGGACAGACGCTGGTAAAAGGAAACAAGTCAAGATGATGTGAAGGGTCCCGACCCGAAACGTCAGCTTTCCTGCTCCTCGGATGCTGCCTGGCCTGCTGTGTTCATCCAGCTCCACACCTGGTGACTCCAGCATCGGCGGTTCTTACTATCCTCAAGATAACGCGAAGCCAGCAGGCTCACTGCTCCGCTTGAAAGCAAAAAAAAACACAACAAGCTGACGAGACTCTCCTACAGTAACATTCCAACAATGCCAATTGCACCCAGGAGAATCTCCCAGTTACAGAAATAAAAAAGGTTTTCTTAAAAAAAACAGCAGACAGCAACAGCGAGGGAGTAATTGTATCTGCCAGTTCTTACAATACAGCTTTCTACAGGACAAGGTCCCAGAGAGGGTCAGACATAATCGAGTGCTTGTGGGAGGTGGCTGGTGCGTGCAAATTGGCCACGCAGTGTCTATATGCCCCTCCAGTGGGTGGGTGGAATGAGGGAGGAGCAGCTTGAACTCCATAACCATGGCCAAACCTTAACCCAGCCCACATCAGGAGCAGGACGCAATAGCAGCGGAAAGGGCTAGCGTTTTTGCAGATGGTTCAGCAAAGGAATGGCTGGAATAGAAGGCCATAACTTCAGCGCTGGGAATAGAATACTCGAGGGGCTTGTGGCATACATGAACAAAGGAAATGTTCAAAGGAAGAGGAAGCGTGGCGGGGTTGATGTGGTGTGGATAAACACAGAAATGCTGGAGAAGCTAGCGAATCTTCAGGAGCTCCCACAGTATTGTTACAGCGCTGGAGGCGGCTCTTCAGCCCTAGCGCTCTTGTCCCTAGTGCCAACTCACCTAAATGTTCTGGGGGGACCCAAGTTCAAATCTCACCACGACAGTTAGTGGAAATTGAATTCTATGTGGAATCTGGAATTAAGGGTCTGATGATGACCATTGCCTATTGTTGGGAAAAGCCCATCTGATTCACTAACGTCCTTAAAGGAAGGAAACTGCCATCTTTATCTGGTCTGGCCTACATGCCAGTCCAGACCCACAGCAATGTGGTTTACTCTTAACTGCCCTCTGGGCAACGAGGGATGGGCAATAAATGTTGGCCTAAACAGCAGCAGCCTCATCCCATGAGCAGATTGGGAAAAAAGACTCACTGCATTTTTAAACATATTTGTGCCATTTCTACCAAAATGATCATCAATTGCCCCTCGAGATCCCCCACTATTTTCAGGCAGTGCATTCCAGACCCCAACTTTAAGATGTGAAAGGCAAAGTTACCTTAATCCCAGAGGGAAGAGCGAGTGTCCAGGGATGTGCAGGCTAGATGGTTTAGCCATGGGAAATGCAGCGTCACAGGGATACGTTACAGGAGTGGGGCTGGGGGAAATGCTCAGAGGGTTGGTGTGGAAACTCGACGAGCCAAATGGTCTGCTTCCACATTGTAGGGGATTCTGTGATTACTCTCCCATTAGAGACACATAACAAGTGGTGGTTTAACCAGAGGGTCGTCACGCCTCAGGCGAGGAGGGAGAGAGGTTGAAGGAGGAGGAGAGTAACTTCAGCCAATGTGGGAATTGAACCCATGCTGTTGGCATCACCCTGCATGGCAAACCAGCCTTCCAGCCAACCGAGCTAACAACCCCCTGGTTTCTTTTCCCCCAGACACTGCCCTCACTCCATTTGCACATCACTTTAAATTTATGCCCTTGCATTCTTTTTCGTTTTTGATTCGGTCTGGTCAGATCTCCCTGTCTCCAAGGGGAAACAGTCCCAGATTTCTTCAATCCATCTGGTTAGGTCCATAGGGAAAGATTTCTGTAGGTGGTCAATCTGGGAAATTGGGAAATAGGGGAAGGAAGAGGCCATTCAGCCCCTCGAGCAGATACCGCAACCCAAACAGATATGACTGATACATTTACCTTTCTCGCCCACCACCATCCCTCCCTCACTATCTGCATATTGCTTGGGACATGAGGGGGCCCCATATCACAGCCCTTGCCACACCCCCAGCTCCATCAGGTCATCCTCCAATAATCGAGGGACTGGGGCAAAACCAAACAAACAAAGGTTTTTAACCAATGGGTTGAACGCCTTCACCATTCCAGAGATTTACAAGGATGGTGACAGAACCCGAGATACCTATCACTCGGATCCCATTGAGAAAGGAGCAGCAGGAATATTTGCCCCAAAGCGCTGTCCAATGTTCATCTTTCAATCATCATTGTAGAACATTGATGACGGCCTAGTGGTATAATTGCTGGGGTATTCTGAGGGACCCGGGTTCGAATCCCATGATCACCTTGATGGGATTGTACTTCAGACCTCCCAACAGTCAGAAAGAAATGGAGGAACAAGTCTGTAGAGATCTCCAATATACAAAAGTGGGGGACAGGGTGTTGGGGGGGGGGGGGGGGGGGGGGGGGGGGGGGCGGGAAGACAAAGAGAGAAAAATGTGGAGGGGGGCCCACCCAGCACCAGGAG
>NC_063376.1:3332073-3332696 GCF_021869965.1 Rhincodon typus
GCATCAGGGACCCAGATTTGATTCCACTCTGGGGCGTGGAGTTTGCACATTCTCCCTGCATCTGCATGGGTTTCCTCCCACAGTCCAAAAGATGTGCAGGTTAGGGTGGGTTGGCCATGCTAAATTGCCCCGTAGCGTCCAAAGATGTGCAGGTTAGGTCGGTTAGCCATGGGGAGTGGGTCTGGGTGGAATGGCCTTGGTGAGGGAGGGGGTCAGTATTGACTCGATGGGCCGAATAGCCTGCTTCCACACCGTAAAAGGATTCTATTCTAGGATGATGGTTATTATTGCACTGATCTCTGTGGGAGCTTTCTGTGCACTCACTGCACCGCTGCTTTTCCAACAGTGCAAATTGCAAAACACCTCAAATGCTGGAGGGTGGGAGAAGCCTTTTGGGTCACAAAGGGCAAAGGGCAGAGACTTCACAAACTCAGGGGACTTCCCAAAGTTTCCCCTACTTGCCTTTCTGAAAAAACAACAACCTCAGCGTGTAACATCCAGGCAAGACTAGTCCATGAACTGCTGATGCTGGAGAATCTGAGATTACAAGGCGTACAGCTGGATGAACACAGCAGGCCAAGCAGCATCAGAGGAGCAGGAAAGCTGACCCGAAACGTCAGCTT
>NC_063376.1:3333096-3364831 GCF_021869965.1 Rhincodon typus
GCTTTCCCGTTCCTCTGATGCCGCTTGGCCTGCTGTGTTCATCCAGCTGTACGCCTTGTTATCTAAGAGAGCAGTCCATGCCTTGGATTAACATCATCTACAAACAACAGACCTTGTGACAGTGCAGCACCCAGGAGGACGAGCCATGACTCTCTCCAATAAGACAATCTAACCACCGCCTCTTGACATTCAATAATGTTCCCCGTATCAATGTCCTTGGGGTTATCATTGACCAGAAACTCAACTGGACTCACCATAAAAACAGTGGCTACAACAGTAGGTCAGAGGCTAGGAACACTGCAGCGAGTAGCCCACCTCCTGACTCCACGAAGCCTATCCATCAACAAAGGCACAAGTCAGGAGTGTGAGGGGATATTCCCCATTTGCCTGGATGGGGGCAGCTCCAACAACACTCAAGAAGCTCGACACCATCCAGGGCAAAGCAGCCCCCGCTTGATTGGCACCACATCCTCAAACATCCCACTCCTTCCACCCACCGACGCTCAGTTGCAACAGTGTGTACCATCTACAAGATGCACTGCAGCAACTCACCAAAAAATCCTTAGACAGCACCTTCCAAACCCACGACCACTTCCATCCAGAAGGACAAGAGCAGCAGATACATGGGAACACCACCCCCCTGCAAATTCCCCTCCGAGCCACTCACCATCCCGACATATTGATGTTTCCTTCGCTATCGGTGGGTCAAAATTCTGGAATTCCTTCCCCAAGGGTATTGTAGGTCAACCCATAGCAGGTGGTCTGCAGCAGTTTAAGAAGGCAGCTCACCACCACATTTTCAAGGGTAACTAGGGACGGACAATAAATACTGAACCAGCCAGCAACACCCACATCCCACAGATGAATAAACAAAAAGCCTAAATCTTTGGGGGTTCAGGCCTGGAAAACGAGGGAGAGACAGATGGCTTCTGGTTTGATGTTTCAATCACTTCTGTGTTTAAAAAATAATAATCTACATTTGAAACCAAACAATAATCTGATGTGATGCTCCCCCAGTTTCCTGTCTGGCATCATCTTGCCTACCTCACAGTGGCAGGGTGAACATGTTGCTCAGTCACCAAGCTGCAAGGAGATCCTTTTTTTTTATTTGAAGAAAAAAATCTAAGTTGGCCAAAATGTTAGCTCATGCAGAGTCAGAAAAGCTTCAGTATCTCCTCAGGCAGAGTTCCATTAGCAACAACTTCCCCTGCACTGCTCATTCCAGATAACATCCGATCAATGGCCCCCAGACACTGTTGTGTCAGAGATGGATAATGTTATTTAAAATTCGGCCTGGAGTTTTCACATTGCCAGGTGGCAATGCAGTCAGCTACAAAAAGACAATGCACATGAGGCCACTCGGCCCAGCCACGCTATACTGGTGTTTCTGTCACCTGCACGAGTCTCCTCACACCCTTCCCCCTTCATCTCAGCCCCCACACCTCCTGTTCTGTTCACCACCCTGCTCATCCAACTTTGTGCTGAAATGCATCTTTAGAATGGCCACGAGCAGCTACAGAAAATAATCAAGGTGGCTAATATCATAGAATCCATAGAGTGTGGAAGCAGGCCATTCAGCCAGAGTCCACACCGATCCTCCAAAGAGCACCCCCAACCCAGCTCCCTATCCCTGTAACCCTGCATTTCCCATGGCTAACCCAACTAGCCTGCAAATCCCTGGACACTATGACCATGCTAAGTTGCCCAATCCACCCTAACCTGCACATCTTTGGACTGTGGGAGGAAACCCACACAAACATGGGGAGAATGTGCAAATTCAAGTCAGTTGCCCAAGGGTGGAATCAAACCCAGGTCCTTGGCGCTGCGATGCAGCAGAGCTAGCCACTGAGCCATCCCAACGGATGCCGGTGTTATCCTGCAGTTATCCAAAACCCTGGTTAGATCCCATTGGAATACTGTAAGCAAATCTGATCCCCACACCTTAGGGCAGATAGATTGGACTTGGATGGAGTACGATGTAGGTTCACAAGAATTATACCGGAACTTCAGGGTTAAGTTATGAGGAGATATTTGTACAAATTAGGCCCATTGTCCCTCAAATTTGAGGTTAAGGGGTGATCTGATCGAAGATATAAAAAGGAAAAGGAAGACAGGATAGATGAAGTATTCCCACTGGTTGGGGATTCTAGAACGAGGGCAACATTAGGGCTAGACAATTCAGGAGAGATGTTAGGAAGCTCTTCAACATACAAAAGGGTATTAGAGGTTTGGAACTCTCTGCCACAAAATGGCAGTGGATGATGGATCTGTTGCTAATTTTAAATCTGAGCTAGGTAAGCTTTTGTGAACCGAGGTATTAAAGGTATACGGGCCAAAGGCGGGCGATAGAGAGAGTCAGGCCACAGATCTGCCATGATCTCATTAAACAGACTTGAGGGGCTGAATGGCCTACTGCTTTGTTCCCATGTTCCTATTGATCCTACTCACCTCAACCATTCCAGGCAGGAATGAGTTCCACATCATCCTCCTCTTTGTTCTAACCAATAAGCTGAGCAGCAAGGATCACATTCAATCAGCTTCTATAGTACATCTTTTTTATAGATTGACTCAGTTGTAGACAGTAACGACCACCGGAACTTGAACATAATAGGCCTTCTAACAGGGGCTCCGAAGAAGAGTCATCGAGTCTCAAAAAAGTTAGCTTGCTCTCTCACTATGGATGCTGCCTGACGCACTGATCTCCAGCAATTTTTGTTTTCAGCCTTTTTAAACACTCTATCTCCAGAATCCCATTCATGCCACACAAATGCCAGGCACTGACCATCTCCAATAAACAGACAGACAATCTAATGCCCCATGACATTCAGTGGTGTTACCATCAACGAAACTGCCACTATCAACATCCTGGGATTACTGTTGACCAGAAACTGAACCAGATTCACCATGTAGATACAGTGACGACAATACCAGGTTTGAAGCCAGGAATTCTGCAGGGGGAACAACTCACGCGACTCCCCAAAGCCTGTCCCACCATCGACAAGGTACAAGCCAGGAGTGTGATGGAATACTCCCTACTTGACCTGGATGGGGGCAGCTCCAACAACACAAGAAGCTCGACACCATCCAGGACAAAGCAACCTCCCCTTGACTGGCACATCCCCAAGCAACCACTCCCTCCACCACCGATGCTCAGTAGCAGCAGAGTGTACTATCTACAAGATGCTCTGCTGAAATTCAAAGATCCTCAGACAGCACCTTCCAAACCCACGGCCACGACCATCTCGAAGTAGAAGGGCAACAGATACATGGAACACTACCCACAAATTCCCTTCAAAGCCATTCATTATCCTGATGTGGAAATAGAATCGTTGACCCTTCAGTGTTGCTGGGTCAAAATCCTGGAATCCCTTCCATTACAGCACTGAGTGGGTGTTCTCATACCACATGGAAGTCAATGGTCCAAGTTGGCAGCTCACTACCACCTCCCTCTGGAAAATTAACAGGTGTTATGGACCAGACCAAACCCGATCTTTTTCTTATTTTAAAGGCAAGTGCCAGGTGTTGCATTGTGGATAGAATGGGATTGGTCAAATTACTAGGCTTGAAGCAAAACAATTTATACACTATATTAAAATACAAAAAAGAACAAACAAATTGGAATAACTGAACTCTGAACAGTTTTCAATAGTAGATTGTTTAAATACTAAAGAGTGACTATTCCAATATAGTAACATCACATAAACAAACCCTTGGCAAAGGCAAATTCAGTAAAATGGATTGCCTCAATGGCAATTCTCCAGAAAAGACATCAAAACATCAATTGGAAATGACTAACCCCTCTACCCTTCCCCACCAATGGGAGTTAACGTCACCTCATGTTCTTCCAAATTCCAGAGAGCATAGGTCTATTCTTCTCCATTTCTCTGCTCTAGACAGTACTTCCTGAAGCATTGTCCACCGAGACTCTACTTTTGTGATCTGCAAGTTGTTACAAACCCTCTGTGCTAGCACGGTGGGGGCTTTTGGGGAGATGGAGGGGTGGGGAGGGGAGATACCATTAGTGCAGGGTAAGTAGGAGGCAGAAATCAGCAGCGGCCATGGAGATCAGGACCTCATGGTTTCAGCTCACAACTCCACTCCCAATCGGATGGGGAGAGCTGCCTTGGACTTCCCAATCAACAAACATTGTCTGCAACCCTCTTTGGGCAAGTACGTCCTCCCTTAGTTAAAAGGGGACCAAAGCTGTGCCTGATACCCCACACACAGGCGGCACAGTGGTTAGCACTGCTGCCTCGAAACCAGGTTCGATTCCATCCTCTGGCGACTGTCTGCGTGAAGTTTACACATTCTCCGTGTCTGTGTGGGTTTCCTCCCACATTCCAAAGATGTGCAGGTTAGGGTGGTTTGGCCATGGGAAATGCAGGGTTAGAGGGATAGGGTTGGGTGAGGATGGCATGATCTTTGGAGGGTCAGTGCAGACTCGACAGGCCAAGAGGCTTCTACCAGCACTGCAGGGATTGTACGACCATACCAAAGCCAAACCCAATTGCAAGACGGAGATAACAAGGTGCAGAGCTGGATGAACAGCAGGCTAAGCAGCATCAGAGGAGCAGGAAGGCTGACGTTTTGGGCCTAGACCCTTCTTCAGAAATGGGGGTGGGGAAGGGGGTTCTGAAATAAATAGGGAGAGAGGGGGAGGCAGATAGAAGATGGATAGAGGAGAAGATAGGTGGAGAGGAGACGGACACGTCAGAAGAGGCGGGGATGGAGCCAGTAAAGGTGAGTGTAGGTGGGGAGGTAGGGAGGAGATAGGCCAGTCCAGGGAGGAGGGACAGGTCAAGGGGGCGGGATGAGGTTAGTAGGTAGGAAGGACGGACAGGTTAGGGAGGCGGGGACGAGCCGGGCTGGTTTTGGGATGCAGTAGGGGGAGGGGAGATTTTGAAGCTTGTGAAGTCCACATTGATACCATTGGGCTGCAGGGTTCCCAAGCAGAATATGAGGTGCTGTTCCTGCAACCTTCGGGTGGCATCGTTGTGGCACTGCAGGAGGCCCAGGATGGACACGTCATCTGAGGAATGGGAGGGGGAGTTGAAATGGTTCGCAACTGGGAGGTGCAGTTGTTTAGTGCGAACCGAGCGTAGGTGTTCTGCAAAGCGGTCCCCGAGCCTCCGCTTGGTTTCCCCGACGTAGAGGAGGCCACAACGGGAACAGCAGATGCAGTATACCACATTAGCAGATGTGCAGGTGAACATCTGCTTGATGTGGAAAGTCTTCTTGGGGCCTGGGATGGGGGTGAGGGGGGAGGTGTAGGGGCAGGTGTAGCACTTCCTGCGGTTGCAGGGAAAAGTGCCAGGTGTGGTGGGGCGTGTGGAGTGGACAAGGGAGTCACGGAGAGAGTGGTCCCTCCAGAAAGCAGATAAGGGTGGGGAGGGAAAAACATCTTGGTGGTGGGGTCGGATTGCAGATGGTGGAAGTGTCAGAGGATGATGCGTTGGATCCGGAGGTTGGTGGGGTGGTACGTGAGGACGAGGGGGATTCTGTTTTGGTTGTTATTTGGGGAGTGGGTGGGACGGATGAGTTGTGGGAAATGCGGGAGACACGGTTGAGGGCGTTCTGGACCCTGGGCGGGGGGGGCGGTGTGGAGTGGGGTCAGGGGGCAAGTTGCGGTCCATGAAAAACGAGGACATGAGAGATGTACGGGAGTGGAGTGCCTCATCCTGGGAGCAGATGCGGTGGGAGGCGAAGGAATCAGGAATAGGGGATGGCATTTTTGCAGGAAGGCGCGTGGGAGGAGGTGTATTCTAGGTAGCTGTGGGAGTCGGTAGGCTTGAAATGGATATCGGTTTCTAGGTGGTTGCCAGAGATGGAAACAGAGGGGTCCAGGAAGGACAGAGAGAGGTATAAGAGATGGTCCAGGTAAATTTAAGGTTGGGGTGGAAGGTGTTGGTGAAGTGGATGAACTGTTCGAGCTCCTCGTGGGAGGACGAGGTGGCACCGATACAGTCATCAATGCAATGGAGGAAGAGCTGGGGTTTAAGGCCAGTGTAGCTACGGAAGAGGGATTGTTCCACGTAACCTACAAAGAGGCAGGCATAGCTTGGGCCCATGCGGGTAACCATGACCACCCCCTTTGTCTGTAGGGGGTGGGAGGAATTGAAAGAGAAGTTGTTGAGGGTGAGGACGAGTTCGGCTAAGCGGATGAGGGTGTCAGTTGAGGGGGACTGGTCGGGCCTGCGGGACAGGAAGAAGCCGAGGGCCTTTAGGCCATCTGCAGGTGTATAGGGACTGGACGTCCATGGTAAAGATGAGGTGTTGGGGACCGGGGAATTGGAAGTTCTGGAGGAGGTGGTGGAGGGCGTGGGTGGTGTCACGGACGTAGGTAGGGAGTTTCTGGACCAAGGGGGAGAAAATGGAGTCGAGATAAGTTCGGTGGGGCAGGAGCAGACGGAGACAATGGGTCGACCAGGGCAGTCAGGTTTGTGGACTTTGGGAAGGATATTGCAAGACTCCTCCTCATATCTCCTTCTATAAAATGCTTATTTGCCTTCCATATCCTCACCAATGATTAATCGTACATTAAAAAAAAAGAGGAAGAACGAGGCTGCGGGTACAATTTTGGCCAGTAACTCGAGACAAGACTTAACGCTTGGCTCACCATGTTTTACTGAGCTGTGGACACAGAAAAGACATGGGTCTTGTGTCTCGATCAACAGTCACAGCACATCCCCAAAGCAAATGGCAGTGTGTTAATGAAAACATAGGGAGTCCAGCCAGAGGGATACCTGGGATGGCAGGATAACACTAGGCATCTAGAAGAACAATAAAAGGTGAGGGAGGAGCACGTCATAGACATTCATAAAGTTCGAAACAGGATAAATGCAGGATGGGTATTCCTGATGACCAGGGAGAACGGAACTAGGGAGGGGGTCTAAGGATACGGGATAGGACTGAGATGGGGAGAAAGGTCTTCACCCAGAGTGTGGTAAGCATGTAGAATCCTCTCCCACATAACGTGGTTGAGGCCAAAACATTGAATGCTTTAAAGGAGGTGGTAGACCTAGCTCTTGGGGCTAAAGGGAGAAACCTGGAACAAGAGATGGGAGTTGGATCGTATTGATTGGTGGGTCAGACCTAAAAAGGGCTGAGTGGCCTCCTCCTGCTCCTATTTTCTAGGTTTCTGCGAAAACGCTGGATCATCATATGAAGGCATAGTATTAGATAAGCAAACACTTCTGTTCTAATCTGTGGGAGATGGCCACGCCTAATTTTCCAAGCCAGAGACAAGCTCTAGGTGTTGTTTTTTTTTTTTGCGATAGTGTCTGTTGAGAGGCTATGTTGCTTAATCAATAAAGAGAAGTCCCTAAATTAGCTGCGCTCTTCTCAAGCCCAGCTTCATCGGTAACATCGTAGTACAACACAATTATCCAGCTTCTTCAAACAGAGGAAAACAGCCCACAGTTACTTAAAAAAAAGAGAGGAAGAACTGGGTAAGATGAATAAACCAAACAGAAATTGCTGCATAAACTTAGCAGGATCCGTGGAGAGAAGTCAGAGTTAACGTTCCTGGGACCAGCCACCCTTCCAGAGAATGCTGGACACAAAACGTCAACTCGGATTCTCTGAAACTTGGCAGACCCGCCAAGTTTCTCCTGCAATTTCCCTTTGATTTCCAACATCCGTGGCTCTCTCAGCTTGGTGTTTAGCTTTTAAAAGGGTTTGGGGAACCGGGCAGCGCAAGGGTGCAACCTTCTTAAAAAGGGATAGGCTGGAAGCGTTGCAGAGAGGGAATCTAGCTGGATGGCAATTGACAACTGTTGAACATTGGATGGCGAAGAGACATGGTGGGGGGGGTGGTGGTGGAAGGGAGGTCGTTTTTTTGGAGGGCTGGGAGTGACAAGGGAAGACAGACTCCTGGCAAAGTTATCCTAAAAGCGTAAGCAGGGGGTAGCCCAGTGGGGCTTTGAAAGACTGCGAGTTCAGAAAAGTTATTTCCAATTAGAAAAAGCACCAAAAATCCCTCAAACTGCCAGTCACGACTGGCATCAGCAAGTTTCCCACACAGCTCACAGCTTGAGAGGCACTCGAGGGTAGACAACAGGAACTGTTACCAGAGAATAGTTTCGGCAGTAAACAGGGAGGGTGTCTGTTGCAGGGAACTGGGGAGGTGGTGGTGGGGGGGGACAACCTTTCTGGACAGGCAAGACAAGATGCGGGAACAGCCGAGATGCAAGAATTCCATAGACTCCATTTACAGTTACCGCTGCCAATATAATCAAAGACCCCTCCTAGCCTGGTTATACTCTCTTCCATCAGGCAAAAAAAAAGTTTGAAAACACATTGCAACAGATTCAAGAACAGCTTCTTCCCTGCTGTTATCAAGCTTTTGAATGGACTTCTCATATACTAGATTTGATCTTTCTCTGTCGCTGCAACACTAATAATCTGCATTCTGTTCTATTACCCTGATGCACTAAAGGTATGATTTGCCTGGTTAGCATGCAAAATAATACTTTACACTTTATTTTGGTCCATGCAACAATGATAAATCAAATTGGACATACTTCCGCAGCAGGTGGGACTAGAACTCAGACCTTCTGGCTCAGGGATAGGGACACTACCACTGGACCACACCAAAAGAAAAGACAACATACACAGATCCAAGCACATGGACTTGGTGTTAACAGGTTTCTGAGCAGTGTTTCTTCTGTTTATAACAACATCCACAGTTATGCCTCACGAAAGCAAGGATTTAGACATGAGTGCAAAACCAGAGTGGTCTCAACAGACTAGATGTTGGGGTAGGTGCTACCCCTCACAGGAAGATTGAGAGCCAGGGGTTGTTGTTTAAAGATCAAGGGTCAGCAATTTAAAAACCAGAAGGGGCCAATTTCTCTCTCTCTCTGGGAGAGTTGGTGTCAACGACAAGGCACAGGTCTGGAGTGTGAGGGAATACTTCCCACTGGCCTGGATGGGGGCAGCTCCAACATAGAAACTCAAACCCATTCAGGACAAAGCAGCCCTCACTTGACTGGAGCCACGTCCACTCCCTCCACCACCAATGCTCAGTCGCAGCAGTGTGTACCGTCTACAAGGTGCACTTCAACAACTCACCAAATGATCCTCAGACAGCACCTTCCAAACCCACAACCACTGTCATCTAGAATAAGGACAATGGCAGTAGATATATGGGACCATCACCACCTTCAAGTTGCCCTTCAAGCCACTCACCATCTTGACTTGGAAATATATCAGCCATTTCTTCAGTGTCGCTGGGTCAAAATCCTGGATTCCCTCCCAAAATGGCATTGTGGGTCAACCCACAGCACATGGACTGCAGCGGTTCAAGAAGGCAGCTCATCCTTACCTTCTCAAGGGGGGCAACTAGAGTCAGGCAACAAATATTGGCCAGCCAGCAAAACGCACATCCCATAAGGTTTATTTTAAAAATAAAATCTCTCTGAAATAGCAATGGAAGCAGAATCTTTCAATTATTTTATTTTTTTTAAAAAATGCAGAGATAGCTAGAATCTTGTTAAGCAAGGCAGCAAATGTTATTGGGGTAGGGAGAAGGAGTTTGAGGTTATAATCTGATCAGCTGTGATCTCAAATGGCAGGAGCAGGCTCGAGGGGGTAAACAGCCTTTTCGTGCTCCTTATTTGTACAGGAGGTATATTTCATGGAGCAGAAACGACAAGTTATTTCATAGGAGTGTTCTCAACTGAGAACCATGGTGTAAGGGGTCTTAGGAGCTTGTATGACCATAAGATATAGGAGCAGAAACAGGCCATTCAGCCCATCACATCTGCTCCACCATTCGATCATGGCTGACAGGTTTCTCTAACCTCCTTCTCCCAGCAACCCTTGATCCCCTTACCAATCAAGGAACTCTATCTCAAAGGCACTCACTGATTTGGCCTCCACAACCCTCTGCAGCAAAGCGTTCTGCAGATTCACCACTCCAGTTGAAGAAATTCCTACCTCATCTCAGCTCTAAAGGATCGTCCCTTCATTCCGAGGCCCAAAGAAGCCGCCTTTATGGGGCGTTGTGCAGGAAAAGTGGGGGAGGGTGGGGGCCATGGGAGAGAGGTTGGGTAGGCAACTAAAGGAATTAAGGGTTATGGTGAGTGGATGGGTAAGTGCAAGTGTATCAGAGTCTGTGAAGAGATCAGCCATGATCTTATTGAATGGCAGAGAAAGCTTGACGGGCCATAGAACCTATTCTGACCTCTTACGTTCTCAAGAGAGGATTCAGGAGGGAATTCCCAGAACTTGGGGTTTTCCAGAAGGCAAGGCCATCAATGATGGAAGTCCTTGGGCCCAAAATTGGGGGAACACAAAGACCAAAACAACAACTGCTGTGACAAAAGGGTTGCCCTGAGAAAGAACAAGCACATCTCTTTTTCCTCTTTCAGACCCTCAGTTGGGTACCTCCAGCTCGTCTGGGCTTTAGGAGAGAGACAGAGACAGAGTCAGGCCAGACATTAGAAACCTCATTGACACCTCACACTTGAAGTGATGGAGGAAAAATGCTCATGGATGGATGCAGAGAAGACTCCCAAGAACGTTTCCTGGGTGAGAACGATATGGGAGAAGCCGTTTGAGGTGGGGGGGGGGGTGTGCCCTGTTTGGGAGGAGAAAGGTTCGAGAAGGAGATGCGATAGAGGCTTTCAACACAACACAGTCAGGCACCCAGCTAGAGCAGGAGACAATCCTCCCACTTAGTGAAAAAGGGGATGGGAACTTTTTTTTTTGCAAAAGAAACACACTGGAGGAAAAGGCCGGGAGGAGGAAAGATTGTTTGTCAGCTTTCTAAAACAAAAACAAGCAGTCTGTGTGGGATCTGGAAGGAGCTGCCCGAGAGTACATGGTGGAGGCAGATATGCTTGTGGTTTTCACAGAGACAGACACAGAGAGGGAGAGAGAGAGAGACACACACGCAGTGAAAAGGGGAACCAGAGAATTATCTGGAGGAAAGGAAACTCATAGGGCTGCAGGAAGAGGAGAGAGATGGGGGAAGTGGGGTGAATTGGGTCAATCTTACAAAAGGCTGGCACCAACACAATGGCCCCAAAACACCCCCACTCCTGTGCTGCAAATTTAGTTGGATCCTTTGACTTGCCCCAAGTTGAATCAAGTGCATTACTTCAGCCTCTGGGTAGACAGGGGATTGAAGAGAACCAACTGCTTGCTGAGCTGGCATAAACTGAAAGCCCTGGAGACACAGGGGTCTTAAAAGGGAGCAGGTTAACCACTGAGCTTATGAGAATTCAGCGCTCAATGATTCTAAAGCACAGCAATAAAACAAAAAGTAAAAACAACTTACTTCCTGTATCGCGTTTGCATAGTCCCTTTGGTTTGTGCGAGGTTCCTGCTTGGAGTCTCTGCCATGCTCCTCACGCCAACCCCCACCGTCTTCCGCTGCACTGTTAAGCCTTCCAGCTCCGAGGACGAAACCCCCAACCTCACCCCTCCTCGCTGCACCCCTCCCCGAAAACGAAAAAGCACTCCCTGCTTTCTGCTCAGTGCAACAAGCAGAGGTGAACGCATCTGCCTGTTAACAGGAAAAAGCGCAAGATCTCAATCAGAGATACAAGTGACATCCTCCCGGCCAATGCCGCGCCTGATGCGTTATCTCGGCCATGCACTCCCCGCAGTCAACAGTGACAATGTGCATTTGTATAGCGCTGTGAAAGGCCCCACAGAGGCAGCGATCAGTCAAAGAGGCAGAATGCAGGGGGTCCCCAACTGACGAACACTGACACTTACAAAATGCCCGCAAGTAACAGCCAGATCCCACACAAGGGTGCATTCACGTTAAAATTTTAAACGTGAATATTTACTTATGAAAGACTGTTTTTTGTACTGTGTCGCGACTTAGACTGGAGAATGGGACCCATTTGTAACCCAGGGACTGCAGATGCTGGATATCTGAAACAAACAAACACACCGAATGCTGGCGAAACCCAACAGAAACAGTTGCAAGTCTGGTGAGACCAGGTTCTCCCGTGCTGTCCATGTTTGACCCAGGCAAAGAGGTAGGTTTAATGGCCAGCATCTTGAAAAAGAAGGAATGGGCTTCTTAAAACCACTTGGACGGCAGTGAATTCAAGAGGGATAGGCAGGAAATGGAGCCTGGAAACTGGATATGTAATTCAGTGTCAATCTGTATTAGTTTTATCTGAAATCACAAGCTGTCGAAGCACTGCTCCTTTGTCAGGGAAAAGCCCGAAGGAGCATTGGTCCGAAAGCTTGTGATTTCCCTGCTGGACTATAACCTGGTGCCATGTGACTTCTGACTTTATCTGCCCCAGTATAACACCGGCGCCTCTGCATCAAGATTTGAATTAATTATCACACCTGCAACGGAGGGTGTAAAGATATCAGACTCCATCGTACCTCGGATCACCTAAAGCATGACACCCTACTAGTAGGATGCTTATCTGCTCCAATAGCTTAATGTTACCCCAGATACTAATATGCCGGAGGAATGTAGTGATCACACATAATACTTAGTTGCAATAAGTCTCTGTGGGATTCTTCAATACCCCAATATTCACTCCCAGTTTATGTTAACATGAACATTGTTGCATTGGACAAAAACACCCTCCTGATGGCAAATCACGACCAGCATTGCCCACTCCCTCAGATTTATTTTAAAGCTCAGACTATAAGCGGAGTTGCTGGAAGTTTATGATACAAAATATGGGAATGGATTGCTGCATGCTAACCAATGATCCCTGTCAGAATTGCCTCAGGGTGAAACCTCTGTAGTTGAATAGTCTGCAAATTCCATCATGGTCACTGACAAAGAATGGCCAGTTCAGCCAACAGCACATCACAATCTAATATCCAGAGGTGATAGCATCATAGAATCAGAATCCCTAGTGTGGAAATAGGCCCTTCAGCCCAACAAGTCCACACCGACCCTCAGAGCATCCCACCCAGACCCATCCCCCCCATAACCCACACATCCCTGAACACTACGGGCAATTTAGCACGGCCAATCCACCCTAACCTGCACATCTTTGGACTGTGGGCGGAACCCAGAGCAAACCCACGCAGACACGGGGAGAATGTGCAAACTCCGCACAGACAGTCACCCAGGTCCCTGGCGCTGTGAGGCTGCAGTGCTAACCACTGAGCCACCGTGCTGCCCCCATGGTAAACATTGCTGAATCAGCAATCAGGAAGCCATTCAGCCCTTCGAGCCCAGCCCTGCCATTCCAATACGATCACAGTTGATAATCCAACTCCGTGCACTGTTCTCGCTTTTTACCTTTTGATTACCCTTAGACCCAAGAGCTATACCCAACTCCAACACATTCAATGCTTTGGCTTCAACTGCTTTCTGTGACAGAGAATTCCTCAAGGTCTCTGGGTGATGAAATCTCTCTTGCTCTCAATTTACAAAGCAGAACTCAAACCCCGCCAGGTCTGTTGGTTGCCTCCCCAGAGGCATTGGGAGTCAGGAGAGTCACAGGCTGATACCAGGGGAAGAAGGGTGGGAAGGAGGTTTACAACATTGGGGGCAGAGAGGGGGGGTGTGGAGGTGAAGACAAAAAGGACGAGAACTTCCAAAAGAAGCAATGAACACATGATCCCAACAAGTCACAGATTAATTAGTTCAATTTGCAGGCAAGGGGAAGTGATGGTCTAGTGGCATTATCCCTCAATTATTGAGGCAGAAACAATGGCTAATGTTCTGGGGACCCAGGTTCAAATCCCATCATGGCAGGTAGTAGAATTTGAATTCAGTAAAAGAAATAATGTCTGGAAGAGTCTAACGATGACCACGAATCCATTGTCTGGCTCACTAATTCCTTCAGGAAAGGTCCATCCTCACTTGGTTTGGCCTATACATGACTCTAGACTCCACGTTATGAAGGAGGGTCACCGGACCAGCAATGTTCATTCTGCCTTCTCTCCATGGATGTTGCTGTGTTTTTCCAGCAATGTCTGTTTTTGTTTCCAGCATCCGCAGCTCTTTATATCCTACCTTTCCCGAACAATGTGGTTGACTCTCAGCTACCTTCTGGGGAACTAGGGATGGGCAAGGAATGCTGGCCTAGCCAGCAATACCCTCATCCATGAATGAATGAATTTAAAAAGAAGCTGTCTCCAAACCAAAAGGCATTAGCAGCTGGTCTTGGTGAAAATTATATAGAGTCAGAGGTTCACAGCACGAAAACAGGCCCTTTGGCCCAACTTGTCCATGCTGCCCAGTTTTCACAGTTTAAACTAGTCCTATTTCCCTGCGTTTAGTCCATATCCTTCCATACCTATCCCATCCAAATGTTTCTTAGATGACAATTGTACTCACTTCCACCACTACCTCTAGCAGCCCACTCCTGACACTCACAATCCTGTGTGAAAAATTGCCCCTCTGGGCCTTTGGTATCTCTTCCCCTCTCACTTTAAACCTTTGTCTTTTAGTTTTAGATTCCCCTCCCATAGGAAAAAGGTGTTGGCTATCTACATTATCTATGCCTCTCATGATTTTATAGACCCCTATAAAAGGTCACCCCTCATTGTCCTACGCTCCAGAGAAAGAGTCCCAGTATATCCAACCTCCCCTTATAACACAAACCTTCCAGTCCAGGTAACATCTTTTCTGCACTCTTTCTAGTTTAATATCCTTTCCTGTAGTAGGGCAATCAGAACTGCCCGCTGTACTCCAAATGTGACCTCAGCCACATCTTGTACAGCTGCAACAAGACGTCCCAATTCCTATACTCTATGCTCTGACTAATGAAAGCAAGCAAACCCAATGCTTTCCTCACCTTTCCGTGAAACTGAACAGATAAACTGTGATGATTCAATACTAAACACTACAATATGTTGACCATCTGGTCAGCTCCTGCGCTGTGGTCGGGATCTCTGCCTCAGTTCAGCATTAGCTACGGCTTCAGGGAACACATTTGGCTCCTGCCAAAATGTTCTGGCTCACAGAGAACGCAATGTTTTAAAGAACACACACAAACACACAGCTATTGAGCCACAGACAGACATCACCAGGTTACTAAGAGTCAATGCAACAAATAAGCTTTGTTATTCTATTATTCATTTAACACCCTCCCCCAGCCACACAAATAAAAAAATCAGTGCCTCTCTCTCGCGTCTCACCACCGACAATTAAACCGTTAGAGGGTCTAATTTAGCCTGCACACTATAGTGGTTGTGGGTTTGGTGTCCATAGGATGCACATTTATACAGTTTATAGATTTGTACAACATCGAAAGAGACCCGTTTGGGGTATATGAATGGGAAGGGCTCAGAGGGATGTGGCCAAATGCTGGCAAATGCCACTAGACTAATTTAAGATATCTGGTTGGTGTGGACAGGTTGGACTGAAGGGCCCATTTCCATGCTGTACATCTCTATGATGAGATGTCCTAAATTAATCTAGTCCCATTTGCCAGCACTAGGCCCCTGTAGTCGTGGCCGAGTGGTTAAGGCAATCGATTAGAAATTCATTTGGGTTTCCCCATGCTGGTTCAAATCCTGCTAACTATGTTTCCTCAACTTAGGCATGGCACAGTGGCTCAGTGGCTAGCACTGCTGCCTCACAATGCCAGGGATCCAGGTTCAATTCCCCCCTCGTGCAACTGTCTGTGTTGAGTTTGCACGTTCTCCCCGTGTCTGCGTGGGTTTCCTCCGGGTGCTCCGGTTTCTTCCCACAGTCCAAAGATGTGCAGGTTAGGGTGGATTGGCCGTGCTAAGTTGTTCCCATAGTGTTCAGGGATGTGTAGGTTAGGTGGGTTTATAGGTTAATGGGTCTGGGTGGTTTGCTCTGTAGGTCGGTGTGGAGCTGTAGGGCCGAAGGCCTGTTTCCACACTATAGGGCTTCTATGATTCTATTTGGCCCATATTCCTCTAGACCCTTCCTACCCACATACCCATCTCCAAACTTACTTTGTCTAAAATGGGGCTCGAGCCACACAGTGGTACAGCACAGCAAGATCCCAGCATGGGCCTTGCAGGCTCTGTAGCAGTACACAGTCATATGCTATGCCTCTTGTGCACACAACACAGTCTCCTGTCCCTCAAAGACTTTCCTTCAGTCCAGTCCCCGCATGGAAAGTCAACTGTTGACTCTACTACCAACACCCTTCAAGGAAATGAGCTCTGGAGAGCGAAGAAAATGAAGATGTTCCCATGCCAGCCCTCCTGTTTCTCACCATCAATCACCACAAATTGTGTTCTCTCTCCGAGTACCCCCACAGTGTTAAGGGTTTTTCCTTATTTACACCATCACAATCACGCTTCTTTTGTTAAAACCTACTCTCAATCACTCAAGGCAGGCTAGTTAGCCAGAGGCCCCTCACTCTCTACTGATAAGGGGTAATTGAGGGGAAATTGCAGTGTAGTGATAAAACCCTCAAGGGGTTCTTGTGACAAAGTGATAGTGCCCCTACCTTTGAACCAGGAGGGTGTACATTATAATTATAATGTGGGTTAGAGTTTTAACTAGTCACCTTACATATTGACAGTTGTTCATCCATGGCTGGAGTTTACTTATTGGCAAGAGAAGTTGTTCTGGTTAAAATGTACAGAAAGCCATTCTGGGCTTTCATCAGCCCCAGGGTGGCTTGGTGGTGTGGGGAGGAGAAAGCAGGGAAGAGGGAAGGAAGAGAATGGAAGTGGGTGGGGGGAAAAAAAAAGTGATGGAGGAGGTTGGTGCCGAGAGGAGAAGACAGGGGCCAAGAAAGAAGTGGAGAACAGAGAGAAGGAAGGGAGTGGGTGAGAGAGAATCATTGAATCCCTACACATAGTGTGGAAGAGGCCATTTGGCCTATCAATCCACACCAATCCTGCAGAGAGCATCCCAACCAGACCCACCCCTTATCCCTGCATTTCCTATGGCTAACTCACTTAGCCTGCACATCCCTGGACACTAGGGGACAATTTAGCATGGCCAACCCACCCTAACCTACATATCTTTGGATTGTGGGAGGAAACTGGAGCACCCAGAGGAAACCCATACAGACATAGGGGAGAACATGCAAACTCCACACAGACAGTCATCCGAGGGTGGAATCGAACCTGGGTACCTGGCGCCTTGAGGCAGCAGTGCTAGCCACTGAACCACCACGCTGGCCCAAAACACAAGGAGTGAACTGCTGTCAAACATTGCGAACCAGATGTGATATGAACAGACAACATTCTGAATGGGAGTCAGAAGCGGCCGAGGAAAAAGACAAGGGAATGGGGTGCGGGAGAAGCAGGCTGGGAGAAGCGAGAGAAGGGGGTGGGAGGAGAAAGAAGAAGGGATGGAGAATCTCATCATTAACACATTGGGATTCAAGGCCAAGACCGCTGAAAAACAAGCCTGGATTACTATAGCAGTGAGATGAACCGCTTTGCCATTGTCCCTCCCTAATTCCACATACATTGCAACGCAATCTTGTTGTGACATCTCAGATTGCAACATGCTCTAGCAGAGTTCCACTTTCTGTAATGACAAATATGGGACATTTCAGGATGTACTTTCACAAATCAAGAATATTGCAGCATCAAAAACACTTCCAGGAAGGGTAGTGGGGGGGGTGGTGGGTGGTGTGGAGAAATGCTAATATTTGGTCAGATACTTACAGAACAAGGAACAATTTGCTAGATGCTGGACAAACAGCAAAAAAAAAAAGGGGAAGTGGTGCAATTGTATATGGCTTTCAGACAGCCAGCACTGGTGCTACGAGTCAAAGTAGTTTCTTTAGGGACATTGGGGGGGGTGCGCGGCTGGGGTTGCCCAGCCCCCTGGTCAAGTGGGGGCACTTGCCAACTCACACAGAATCCCTACAGTGTGGATGCTGGCCACTTGGACCATCATGTCCACACCAACCCTCTGAAGAGCACCCCATCCAGACCCACCCTTTATCCCTGTAACCCTGCATTTCCCATGGCTAACACACTCAGTCCGCACATCCCTGGACACAATGGGGCAATTTAGCATGGCCAACCCACCCTAACCTGCACACATTTGGACTGTGGGAGGAAACCCACGCAGACAATGTGTAAACTCCACACAGACAGTCGCCCGAGGCTGGAATCGAACCCAGGTCCCTGGTGCTGTGGGGCAACAGTGCTAACCACTGAGCCACCATGCCATCCTGGTTGGTTTAGTGAGCGTCCAGCCACTCCCCTTACAAACAGTCACAATAGACACTCTACACTGGACATACATCAGATGGATTTGCAATTCAAATGATCCCTTCCCTTCAATCAGGGAAGTTGCACAAAATCTCACACCACGGCGATCGGCCATTCAGCCCATCTGCTCCATGCTGGTGTTTATGACCCAACAAAAAAAAAGTCTCCTCGACTCATTCCCATTCATGTGTCCCTCTATTCATTGGCATGCTGGGATCCAAACCCCAAATCCCCATTGCACAAGCCTGGATTAATGGCCTAGTGGGATCAAGTCATGAGGAGAGATTACACAACTGAGGCTTGTTTTCTTCAGAGTTTGGAAAGTTAAGGGATGATCTTCTCAAAGTCTTCAAGATATGAAGAAAAGACAGGGTAGACAAAGATAAACTATTTCCACTGGTTGGGGATTCTAGAACTAGGGGGCATCATCTGAGAATTAGGGCCAGGGTGCTCAGGAGAGATGTTAGGAAGCACTTCTACATGCAAAAAGGTTGGAAGAGGTTTGAAACTCGCTTCCACAAACAGCAGTTGGTGCTGGATCAGTTGTTAATTTTGAATCTGAGACAGATACTTTTTTGATTAACAAAAAAGTGTGAAGGGATATGGACCAAAGGCAGATATATAGAGTTAGGCCACAGATCAGCCATGAACTCACTGGATGACACGACATGGTCGAGGGGCTGAATGGCCTCCTGCTCCTATATTCCTTTCTCCCTCATGGGATTATCCAGCTTCTCCATCCATTCCATACATCCCAACCCACTCTCAGGGTACTCACTATTCTTAACGTCAAGTGACCACCCCATTTTTAAACCCTCAATCCCCCAGGATATAAAGAACAGTTTGCTGAGTGACTATGTAGGTGCAGAAGTAGGCCATTCAGCCCACTGAAGCTATTCCACCATTCGATGGCCAATTTGAGAACCCTCAACTCCACTTTCCTCCCCACCCTCACCCTCCATTAGTCTCGATTCCTTTTACTGATTAAAAAGCACCTCAGCTTCGAACATACTGAACGACCCAGCCACAACAGCCCTCTGCAGTAAATAACTGCACTGATTCACTCCCTCGAAGAGAAGAAATTCCTAATCAATCAGTCGGAGATGATGCCCCCTGGTCCTACAAGGGAGCAACAATCTGTCCACATCTACCCAGTCAAGATATCCCTAACAATGGTACCTATTTCAATAAGCTACCCCTCTTATTCTTCTAAACGCCAATGAATACAGGCCCAACATTCATCTATCTACAATAAACTGCTTTGTAGGCCTCCAGTTACTGGACATACTGAAAAGACTTTGAAAGGCGGTTTCAGATCATGGTTTAGGGGAAACTGTATCAAAATTGAAGCATTGTATTAAACAACAGTGTAATATAGGATCACTTAGCCTCATGGTAATGTTGACAATTCCGCAACACCTCGACCAACACTGCCTCTTTCTGGTGGCTCCTTGCCAGTATGTTCGGCATTGGTTTCTTTTTGAAAAGACATACCAAGATGTTACAGAGATGGCAGGTACAGAAGTGAAGTTGCTACAGTCCTAGGAGGGGTGCTCTCACTGCACAGACACGACTGGTGGGGGTTGAACCCAAGGGTCACCATGTCTCAGGAGAGGTTCAGAAGGTGGGAAGTCCACAGTAACCTCAGCTGTGTGTGAATTGACCCCTCCCCCAAAAAAGAGCACCGAGTCAAAACCAGGCATCCAGCCAACTGAGCTACTCAACTCCTACAGGAGATACAGAGGTGTATGGCCAACACCTCCAAATTAGTTTCAGCCTTCCCCTCAATCCAGAAGAGGCAAGCTTCTCGCAGAGTGAAAGAGAGCGACAGAAAGACAGACAGACAGACACACACAGTTATTCACCCTCCTTTCTTGCCTTGGCAAGGAGAGGTGAGGGAAAGAGAGAGAGCGCGACAAACATATTGAGAGAGAGGAAGATTGGGTGATGGACCAGTGGCATAAAATTGCTGGATTATTAAATCCAGAGATTCAGCCAATGTTCTGGGGATCCAGGCTCAAATCCCACCATGGCAGATAGTGGAAATCGAAATCAATTTCTAAAAACCTGGAATTAAAGGGTTTAACAATGGCCATGAACTGATGGTTAGAAAAGCACACCCAATAGTTCATTAATGCCCTTTAGGGAAGGAAATCTATTGTCCTAACCCAGACTGGCCTGCACGTGACTCCAGACCCGCAGCAATGTGGTTGCCTTTTATCCGTCCTCTAGGTAGATAAGACTGGGCAATAAACGCTGGCTCAACTAGCGATGCACACACCATGTGAATGAATAATAAAAAAACATAAGTGGGTGGAGACAGAGAGCAATGGTTTTCAGAACTGGAAGGTCAGGGCCACATTCTCACATCCACAACAGGTTGGGTCGAACAGAGGAACGGAAGTCAGGTGCACACAGTAACTTCGACCTCAGGCCAAATACAAGGTTCGAGAGGGTTATATCCACTTCTCTTTTGAAAGCTACAACCAAAATCTACTTCCACTACTCTGAAGATCATACAAAACTTGCTCAGCAAGTCACAAAAATCAGCCTCCTCCTCCGCCAGCTGTTGCTGACCAGTTCTCTTAAACAGCATCGCCCACTGACTGACTCTCCTCTCAGTTGCTACCCGGCTCCCCCCCCAAACTCTGAAACTCCCACTCGAAAAAGCACGCTGTATCTCATGCTTTAACAGGGAGTGCAGGGTAGGAACCGAGACGAGGAGGAATTTCTTCGGCCAGAAGGTGGGAAATCTATGGAAATCATAGCTGCCACAGCCCTTGGTGGCAAAGCCATGGAGTGACTTTAAGACAGAGATAGATTCCTGATTGGCAAGGAGGAAATCAAGGGTTACGGGGAGAAAGCACGAGAATGGGGTCAAGAAACATGTCAGCCATGACTGAATGGCGGAGCAGACTTGATGGGCCAAATGGATTAATTCTGCTCCTACATTTCGATATGTACAAGAGCAAGGAGACTGCAGTAAAAGGCAGTCATCTGGGGATGGAGCACCTCAGTGATCTAGCTAGACTGGGAAAAGCAGGGGCGGTGAGGTCTTGTGTGGGGTGAAAGCAAGAGAAATAAAGCAATCCATCTAAACATTGAGAAAGAGAGGGTGCCAGTTTAAGATCATTGGCAATAGAAAATTTAACAGCATGACATGACAGGATTGCACACACCATGAGTGCTTAGATTCATTGAACACAGAAAAGGCCCTTCGGCCCATCAAAGCTGCACCGACATAACACCCGCTAAAAATGCACCAATTCTAATTTCCTGCACTTGTCTCATATCTTTGGATATGGTGACATTTGAAGTACTCATCCAAATATTTAACTGAAATATTTCCAGCCTCCACCACCTTCCCACTATAATCCCAAACTAAATTGGACCCACCTATCTGCACTTGGCCCATATCCCTCCAAACATTTCTTATTCATGAACTTATCCAAATGCCTTTTAAATATTGTAACTGTACCCACATCCATCACTTCCTCTGGAAGTTCATTCCACACATGAACCACTAAAAAATTTGCCCCTCATGTCCTTTTTAAAATCTATCTCCTCTCACCTTAAGAATGTGCCCCCTAGTCTTGAAATGCCCCACCCTAGGGACAGGACATCTGCCATTCACCCTATCTATACCCCCTCCTGGGTTTTTATAAACTTCTGCAAGGTCACCCCTCAACCTCCTATGCTGCAGTGAAAAAAGTCCCAGCCTCTCTTTATAACTCAAGCCCTACATTCCTGGCAACATCTTTTCTAATGTAAATTTCTTCTGAACCCTCTCCAATTTCATAATATCCTTCCTATAACAGGGTGATGAGAACTGGACACAGTACTCCAGAAGAGGCCTCACCAATGTCCTGTACAACCTCAACATGACGTCCCAATTCCGATGCTCAAAAGGTCTGAGCAATGAAAGCAAGCTGTTGAAAATTAATAGCTAAAGGGGCACCATTATTGATTGTAATAAAAATAAAACACAGTCTGGTTCACAAATGCTCTTTGGGGGAAGGGAAATCTGCCTTCCTTACCTGGTCTGGCCTACACATGTCTCCAGACTCTCAACCAATGGGGTTGACTCTAAACTTCCCACACAATTCAGTTCAAGGGGGCCATAATATTTGGGTAATAAAAGCTGGGCCTTCCAGCAATACCCCCATCCTGTGAACGAACATTGTGCAAGAGCGAGAAAAAGACCGCTTCAGAGCTGTATTACCTTCTCCAAACTAGTTTGGTTTGTTTTGTATCTGTTTTTGTGTATCGAATGTAAACAACATTGTAAAAGATAGAACATCTTCAGATTTCACTCTCGGTTAGAGGTGGCAGCTCTGACATACATCAGTACTAACTACTTGAGACATCATACACAACAAGACTTGACAAGTTATTCATATCAAATGTTCGAAAATAGGACTAGATTAATTTAGAATATCTGTGTCAGCACGGAAGAGTTGGACCAGATGATCTGTTTCTGTGCCGTACATCTCTATGACTCAATGATAGAATGGGCCAGATGTTGCCAATCCCTAATTGCCCCGGGGGTGGTCGTGAGCTGCCTTCTTGAACCGCTGCAGTCCACGTGCCCCACAGTGCCTTGAGGGAGGGAGTTCCGGGATTGTGACCCAGCGACACTGCGAGGAATGGCCGACATATTTCCAAGTCAGGATGGGGAGCGGCTTAGAAGGGAACACGCAGTGAGGGGTGTTCCCATGTATCTGCTGCCCTCATCCTTCTAGATGGAAGTGATTGGGGGTTTGGAAGGTGCTGCCTGAGGATCCTTGGTGAACTGCTGCAGTGCATCTTGTAGATGGTACACATTGCTGCTACTGAGTGTTGGTGTTAGAGGGAGTGGATGTGGCGCTTTGTTCAGGATGCTGACGAGCAGAGAGTGTCCACCATTGACAAGGCTTAAGTCAGGAGTGTGAGGGAATACTCCCCACTTGCCCTGGATGGGGGCAGCTCTAACACAAGCTGCTGCACCCCTTGCAAGTTCCCTTTTGAGCCCCTGATCATCCTGACTTGGAAATATAAATTGGCCATTCTACCCCCCCCACCACCCCATGCCACTGGGTCAAAACTCTGGAATTCCCTGCCTAATGGCACTACGTGCATATCCCTACACCACACGGGACTGCAAGGGTTCAAGAAGGCAGCTCACCCTCATCCTCTCAAGGGGTTGTTAGGGTTAAGAAATCAATGCTGACCCAGCCAGCAACACATGTCCCATAAATGAAAAAAAAAACCAAACAGGAAATTGGATGGACACGTGAGGAAAGTATCCCTTAAATCCCAGGCGAATAAGGGATAGAGTGCTGGGGGAGTGGGCGGAATGTGTTGGGATTGCTCTACAGAAGTCCAGCACTCCCAAGCATCCCAGATCCCAAATCAAGACAACTGCCAGACTTTCCCTTTTGTGATCACAGGTTTTTGCTCAAAGAAAGGAAGCAGATGTACTAGGGAACCATTTGCCCAGCATTGTGGTCATTATAAAAGTGAGGGAACTGGGTTATCTTCCTAAGCTTGTGTGTGCCCACGTGCACACATGCCCGATGAGGAGTTCAGCTGATGGTGGATGGGGAAAGAACAGAAAACAGGCCCAATCTGTCTGCTTATGTATCTCACATCCAAGTTGGATGGGAGACAATGGAGACAACAAATGTCAGAGATCTCTCAGTGTCTCCGAGTTGCTTTAGGCAACACACGTTACGAGGACATTAGAGCTTTTGCCATCGCTCGGCTGCTCAGTGACAGGCTCTTGCTGGAAGCATTGGCATGGTGAAGCCGATAGCTGTGTCAGTCATGTTACAGACACATGAGCCACTCACCACACCCCTCAAATCCTGGAGGGGGTCCCAGAGCAGAAGCTTGTAGATGCGAGCTGGAGACCCTCCCAGTTGGGTCATTAAAGTCAGAATCTCAAGGGTGAATCAGTGGTTAGCACTGCTGCCTCAGTCCAGGGTCCTGGGTTCGACTCCACACAGGCAGTCGCCTGAGGATGGAATTTCCATGTTCTCCTTGTGTCTGTGCGGGTTTCCTCCCAGAGTCCAAAGATGTGTGGGTTAGGTGGATTGGTCATGCTAAATCGTCCTGTAGTGTCCAGGGACATGTAGGCTAGGTTGGTTTGTCACTGGAAATTTGGGGATAAGGTGGGATGCTCGAGAGGGTCGGTGCAGACTCAATGGGCTGAATGGCCTCCAATCTGCACTGTAGATTCTGAGTCAGAGTGCTGTGTTTTAACTTGGAAAACAAAAACAAGGGAACTTCCTATATCTCAAAACAGAAAATTGTTCCAACTTGCACACTCAAAAAAAAATGACAGTTTGTGTTTTTAAAATTTTCTTCGTCTCACAGGCCACTCAGTCCATCGTCTTATAGGCTAATTGTGTCCATGTTGGCTCTTTTAAATTAGGCCCACATCGTCTCACTCGGCAGGCTGCTCCCTCCACTCCATTACCTTTGCAAAATTCCAAGTGAACCTGCTCAAACTGCCCGATCAGGCAGCATTTTTCATATCATAGTAAGTCGCTTCATAAAATAAAGAGACATTCTCATCTTCCACCAGCACTTTTGTGAACTACTTCGAGGCAGCTCTGCACTTCAGAGACCCTGGAAAATGCTTTGGGGACAAGGGTTCAAATCCCAAACCCAGCTGGCAAAATTTCAAATGGAGGGAATTAATTTGGAATACGTCTCTGTGTCCTAGCAACTGGTTAATTGAAGCAATTTTCTTGGGTAGTTCGTAGCAGGCAGAGTACAGACTGCATGCAGTCAATCTGTGCTTCCAAAACCAACCATCCCCCCCACCACGCCAAGCAAACATCTGCTAGCTGCGGTTCTGCAAAGCTTCAGCACCCACTGAACAATCCAGTGTGTGCTCGTCATTACACCTAACATCTTCAGGCACTCAAACTCACAAAGTGACTCATTTGCATCACTAGGAGTGCTGGCATGTATTCCTACAGGGAGACCCATTCTCAGTAAACAAGAAATCCCCTCAAAGCTTTTGCACTGTCCGAGTTATTCGGGAACTTGCAAAGTCTATCAGTCCCTCTTGCACTTCCCACGGCCATGCTTCGGCCAATCAGCATGGCTTGCTAACCAATAAGACCCCTTCCCTACCACACCCCACAGTCATAAATCATTATGATGGTTTCAAATTTGGCATTCTTGCATTGATCCTGATGAGTGCGAGATGAAAAGAATCATCAATGGGCCCTACTTTTAGTTCTTAACCGGGAGTACAAGTTTGCAGTTGGTCATGTTAGTTTGAGACAGGAACCCATCCTGTTGGTGTAGGTCTGGAGTCACATATCGGTGCAGACCAGGTAAGGACAGATATTCATAGATTCATACAGTGTAGAAGAGGCCCTTTGGCCGATCCAATCTGCACCAAAACCCACTAAAAGTGCAGTAATCCTGATCTCCTGCACTTGTCCCATACCCTTAAGTGTTATTAATATTTGAAGTGCTCATCCAAGCTTCTTTTTTTTTAAAAAAATGTTTCCCAGGCAGTACATTCCAGATACCCACCGCCCACTGAGTGATAAAGCTTTTTCCCCCTCCAAAATCCACTCTGAATCTCCTGGCCCCTATTGACCCCTGAACCTAAGAGAACAGCTGCTCTCGATCCAGCCTGTCCACGTCCCTCAATCATGGATGAGAATTTAACAGAAATAAATCTATGTAGCTCCATGGTGAGGGGGGGGTGCAAAGTTGCTGTTGCCTGAAATGACAACACTTAAAATATTTTTTAAAAAGTGCAATTGAAATTCTGAGACTTCCTGCCTAAGATTTATAACACAATTGTTGGTGTAACAATTCAGATCACCTTATTCCTGATCAAGTGACAAACAGCAACAGCCTTCCAAGAATTTTTCCATCTCTTTCCTTGATGGAGACACACAACTTAAAAGATAACAAGGTGTAGAGCTGGATGAACACAGCAGGCCAAGCAGCATCAGAGAAGCAGGAAAGCTGACTTTTCGGGTCCAGACCCATCTTCAGAAATGGGGGAGGGGAAGGGGATTCTGAAATAAATAGGGAGAGAGAGGGGGGAGGCGGATGGAAGATGGATAAAAGGAGAAGATAGGTGGAGAGGAGACAGACAGGTCAAAGAGGCGGGGTTGGAGCCAGTAAAGGTGAGGCATTAGGGAGGGGATAGGTCAGTCCAGGGAGGATGGACAGGTCAAGGAGGCGGGATGAGGCTAGTAGGTAGGAGATGGGGGTGGGAGGAGTGGATAGGTGGGAAGGACGGACGAGCTGGGCTGGATTTGGGATGCGGTTGGGGGAGGGGAGGGGAGATTTTGAAGATTGTGAAGTCCACATTGATACCTCTTTTTAAACAGCTTTTGATTCAGTAACCCAATCTTTATTGGATGTCAAATTTTTCTTCGATAAACCCCTGCGAAGCAACTTCAGATGATTCAAAAGGAAATTACACGTGACCACTGGACATTTGAAGGCATTTTAAGACACCAAAAAGTGATGTCACTACTGAAATGCAGGAAATACCACCAGTAAAAGGGTGTCACAGTGGCTCAGTGGTTAGCGCTGCTGCCTCACAGAGCCAGGGACCCGTGTTCAATTCCACCCTCCGGCAACTGTCTGTGTGGAGTTTGCACATTCTCCTTGTGTCTGCGTGGGTTTCCTCACACAGTCAAAACGTGTGCAGGCGAGGTGGATTGGCTGTGCTAAATTGCCTATGGCATCCAGGGTGGGATGCTATCTGTAAGGTCGATGTGGGCTTAGTGGGCCAAATGGCCTGCTTCCACACTGTAGGGATTTTGTAATGTTGTGTGGCCACTAATTTAACTCAATGAGACAGCAACCAGATAATCTGGTTGAGGGGTAAATATTGGACCAGGATACCATGGAAGAGTCCCCTCATGCCCATCTCCTAAATCGTTGAAACCCTACAGCATGGAAGCAGGCCATTCGGCCCATCAAGTTTACATCGACTCGCTGAAGAGCATCCCAGCCTATGCCCATACCATTCCATCCCTGTAACCCTGCATTTCCCATAGCTGACCCACCTAGCCTACACATCCCTGAACACTATGGGACAATTTAGCATGGCCAATCCACCCCACCCTGAACATCTTTGGGCTGTGGGAGGAAACTCATGCAGACATGGGAAGAATGTGCAAACTCCACACAGTCAGCCACCCTACAGCAGAATTGAACCCACGTCCTTAGCGCCATGAGGTGGCAGTGCAACTGCTAAGCCACTTGCCATCCCATTACTAAATACTGGACACAGGGAAGGGTGCAAACAAGGCCCTCATCCATCTCATCTGACGGATTGCACCTCTGACTGTGGTGCGCTCCCTTAGGCAGGATCTTCTGTGCTCAAATCACGAAGTGGCTGTTTATGTCAGATTCAAAGTCCCACAGCACAGAGACAGGGCCTTCAGCCCAAACTGGTCCATGCTGACCAAAATGCCCATCCACGCGAACCCCATTTCCCTGCACTTGGCCCATATCCTTCTCAAACTTTTCCCATCCACGTATTCGTCCAAATGCCTTTGAAATGTTGTTACTGTACCCACCTCAACCACTTCTGCTGGCTGCTCATTCCATATGCATACCACCCCCTGTGTTAAAAAAAAGAATTGCCCTTCAGGTTCTCATGTATTCTTTGCCCTCTTACCTTAAACTGATGTCCTCTAGTCCTCGATTCCCCAACCCTAGGGGAAAAACCATGTGCATTCTCCCTATCCATGCCTCATGATCTTATGCACTTCTATAAGATCCCCCCCTACTCAGTCTCCTTTGCACAAAAGAAAAAAAATCCTAGCTTGTCCAACCTCTCCCTACAACTCAGTCCTTCGAGGTCCTGGCAATATCTTTGTAAATTTCTTCTGCACTCTTTCCAGTTTAATAACATCCTTGCTATAGGAAGGTGACCAAAACTGAACACAATACTCCAAGTGTGGCCTCACCAACGTCCTGTACAACTACAACATAGCTTCACAACTCCTGTACTCAATACTCTGACTGATGAAGATCAACATGCCAAAAGCCTTCACTGCCTTGACTTCACTTTCACAAAACCTTGCACCTGAACTCCAAGGCCCCTCTATTCCACTTTCACAGTGAACGGTAGGGCCTTGAGTAGTGTAACTCCTACCTTGTTTTGGCTTTCCAACACGCAACACCTCACACATTAAACTCCATTCGCCATTTCTCAGCCACTTCCCCAGCTGATCGAGAACCTGCTGCAATTTCTGATAACCTTCCTCACTGTCCATGATACCGCCTATTTTAGTGCCATTCGCAAACTTACTAATCATGCCTTGTACATTGGCTCAGTGATTAGCACTGCTGCCTCACAGTACCAGGGATTGGATTCTATTCCACCCCCGGGTGACTGTCTGTGTGGAGTTTGCACATTATCCCAGTGTCTGGGTGGATTTCCTCCCACAGTCCAAAGATGTGCAGGTTAGGCCGAAAGTGCAGCTTAGGTGGGTTAGCCAGGGGAAGTGAAGGGATAGGGTGGGTCTGGGTGGGATACTCAGGAGGGTCGGTGTGGAATGTTTAGGCTGAATGGCCTGCTTCCACACTATAGAGTCATAGAAGCCATGAGATACAGACACTCATGTGCAGAGGCAGACACTAAGGAAGCTGTTAAAAAAAGGGACAAAATGCACCCAAGGAAAAATTCTTCTGTGAACCCCTCAGGCAATGGGAATCACTCAAAAAAAAATCACAACACAAGGGCCAGTGGATTTCGTAGTATGGTAACTCAGACAGGAGGCAAAAATGCACTAGGGTCCCACTGCAGCTAGGGTGCCTTGTGGTAACTCATTTCACATAGTCCTCATCATGACACACAACAAAACAACACAAAGGGGTTCAGCGTTGCACAGCTTTACAGTCAAGTCAATGCTCAGATGCATGTCAAAATGAAAACAGCTCTGACAGTACTTCCACAAGCCATGTCTGGTACCTGCAAACATGACCTGGGGATGGAGGACTGTTCCTCCAGGCAAGGACTGATCAGAAAAAACAGCACAAGCTCAAAAGTATGAAGAAACCAACAAAAACAATAAAAAAAAAATTCATTAAGCACATTCAACATAACAATATGTTCCAAAGCATTTCATAGGAACCTGCTCCAATGACATTAACATTGTTGCTCACTGGATATTAGTAGAACGACTATCGAAACATGCAACTCTTAGAACAAGGATCCTTGCAGTGCAGTGGTAGCATCCCTACCTCTGGGCCAGGAATGCCAGGCTCAAGTCCCAACTGCTTCAAAAGGTGTGTCTTATCATCTCTGAACAGGGAAATACCTATCAGATTCTTAATGGACTGGGCAGTGTAGATGTGGAGAGGTTGTTTCCCCCTTGTGGGAGAGTCTAGTACCAGGCAGCATCATCATCTCGGATGAAACAAGTTGCCCACTGACAGCAGAAACAGCAATGAATTGTTTCTCGGAGGGGCATGAATCTGTGGAATTCTTTACCACAGAGGGCTGTTAAGGTTGGGTCATTAAGCATATGCAAGGATGAGATGGATTTTTAAATCAGGAAGTTGAATCGAGCGAGTAAAATGGAGTTGATGACAATCAGATCAGCCACAATCTCAAATGAATGGAGGAGCAGGCTTGATGGGCTGAATGGCCTACTTCTGCTCCGTATTGGCACATCAGGATCTCTCAGTTCAGACACTGGGTCTGTAAGTTTCCAAGGAGAAAAAGGAAAGTAATGAGGTGGAGAGGTATAGGGAGGGAAATGCAGAGCTCTAGGCACTAGGCAGCCACCAATGGTGGGATTGTTAAGATCAAGCTCGCTGCGGGGTCAGAATTGAGTGGCAAGGATCTCAGTGAATGGTAGGGCTGGAGGAGATTTCAGAGTTGTTTAGGGATCAAGCCCTTGAAATTTTGTGTTTGGAAACAAGGACAAGAGGAGGTTTGTAAACCAAATTGGTTTAAGAGTAGATAATGCAAATCAGTGAGCACAAGAATGATAAAGTTGCAAATTAGGACGCTTCCTCCAAACTGGGATGGGGATATAGATTTCCAAGTCCAACAGCAATAATTACCCAAAAGAAAAGTGATGCAGACAATAAATTTCACACATACGTGATGTTCTTAAAATCAGCAGCATTCTACAGATAGAACTTCCTTATCAAGATAGATTCATTCCACAAGTAGTCACGAAGGTCAAAATACCAGGCAAAAGGTACATTTTAAGTAGACACACTGTCATGATACTCAAAAGCCAGGAGCCCAAATTTCTGTTAGCAGAAGCTGAATGGATCGGGGCCTTGTGAGCTGACCTCCAGGAGCTTTGGAGATAGGAAGGCACTGGGTAAAACAAGCCACTTCCTCAGCAGGTATCAGTGGGAGAACTGGACTTCCAACACTATATAAAAAAAAATTGGAGGGGGGAGTGGTTATGCCTGCCAGAGCCAGACAGCATGACAAGGGAAAAAGGGGGCAAAACAGGCGGCACACAGGGAGGCCAGCAGTATAAAAAGAAAGTGGAAAAAGGATAGTTAGAACACCGGTAAATAATGCTGGCAAGGGCAGATAATTGTGAGTGCACACCTCAAAATCCTGTGTGTGGTGATGGGGGGGTAAAATAAAAAGGGAAGAACAAGCATACTTGTTGCTTAGATCCGATGATAGCTAAATAAACAAAAAAAAAGGACAAACCTCACTGCCAAAAAATAAGTTTATGGGGGGGGGTGCAATCTCTTTTTAAATGGGGGCTGTCTAGCCCCATGAGGGAGGGAAAGGAGCTACACTTTTGCAGGAAAAGGGCGGGGAAGGAGGTGGGAGAAGACGCACACACACAATTACAGACAATTTTAGCAAGAGGTGAAAGTGTACCTACCTTGTGCCAGACTTGTCCCCCATCCTTTCAGCCTCCACCAAGGGGAGATTTCCAGTGTGCAGAAGGGTGGATCCCTAAAGTAGAGGGGAAGGGGGAGGGGGGGGGGGGATGGGGAAGATGGGGGGGGGGGGGGGGGGGGGAAAAATGGGGATGGAACAGGACAGGAGGGAGGAAAAAGGTTCCAGGTTAGGGTTGTCTAAATTTTGGGGGCTGGGGGTTAGGAGGGGGGCCGAATGGACATTGAGGTGGGACTGCTGATGTCGCTATGACCCGGGAGGAGCCCAGCCGGAGCGGAAATCCCCCCCCTCCCAACTCCTCCTAGGCGCTACTATAATGTAACCCTCGGAGCGACACAATGTACCGATCTCGGCGCTACAATGTATCCCGGCGGAAGACACAATGTATCCTCCGAGCGCTACAATGTAGCGAGAACTGTCGCCGGAAAACACCCTTCGCCCCGCCCATTCCCCCACCCAGCGGGCTTTTGATTGGCAGCCGCTTCCACCGGCCCTTCCCGCCAACCAATCGGAGAGCCCGCTTCCCCAGCACCCCCCCCACCGCACGGCTGGTGATTGACAGCCGCACTCCCCCGTCCCCTGATAATCCCCCATAGGACCGTCCAATGGGAGCGCGCCGGCCTCCCCCTCCTTCCTCCCCCGCCCCGCGTGCAGGGGCGCGTGTGTCACGTGTGTGGCCCCGCCCACTCCCCGCCCTCTCTCCCTCCCTCCCCCCCCAGGAGCAGGAGGGAGGGAGCTCGCGGCGCTTCCCCCCCCCCC
>NC_063376.1:3364931-3365294 GCF_021869965.1 Rhincodon typus
GCTCGCGGCGCTTCCCCCCCCCCACAGCCCCTCACCCCAACCCAATCAGCGTCACCCGTTTCCCCCCCAGTCACTCTCACCCTCCCTCCCTCCCCCCCACCGAGAGGGGGAGCTACAGGCAACCGTTGGGCGGGTGAATGTGTGATGGGGGGGGCAATGATGGGAATAGGAAGGGAGTGGGGTAGGGGTAGGGGTAATGATGGGAATAGGAAGGGAGTGGGGTAGGGGCAATGATGGGAATAGGAAGGGAGTGGGGTAGGGGGTAGGGGGTAGGGGCAATGATGGGAATAGAAAGAGGATGGGGTGGGGGGTAGGTGCAATGATGGGAATAGGAAGGGAGTGGGGTAGGGAGTAGGGGCAATG
>NC_063376.1:3365304-3372494 GCF_021869965.1 Rhincodon typus
GCAATGATGGGAATAGGAAGGGAGTGGGGTAGGGAGTAGGGGCAATGATGGGAATAGGAAGGGAGTGGCGTACGGGGTGGGGCAATGATGGGAATAGGAAGGGATTGGGGTATGGGGTAGGGGTAATGATGGGAATAGGAAGGGAGTGGCGTAGGGGGTAGGGGCAATGGTGGGAATATGAAGGGAGGGGGGTAGGGGGGAGGGGCAAGGATGGGAGGAGGAAGGGGGGGGGGGGAGTGGGGGCAATGTGGAGGGGGTGGGGACAATGATGCAATAGGAAGGAGATCAGGTATAGGGTGGAGGCAATGATCTCAATAGGAAGGGGATGGGGTATGAGCAATATTGAGGAACGGGGTCAGGCGGAATGATGGGAAGAGGAAGGGAATGGGGTAGGGTGGTATTGGAATTGGAAGGGGATGGGGTGGGAGCATATTGAGGAAGGGGGTGGAGGGAACAATGGGAAGAGAAAGGGGATGGGATAGGTGGTGGGGGTATTATTGAAGAAGGGGGTGGGGAATGATGAGAATAGGAAGAGGTTGGGAAAGGAATTGGGGGAACGATGGGAATAGGTAGGGGATGGGGTATGGGGAACACAGAAAGCGGGTGGTGAATGATGAGAATAGAAAGGGGATGGGGTAAGGGGAATTAATGGGGGAGCAGTAGATAATTGGAAAATGGAAGAGGGTTGGGTGATTATTGGGGAAGTGGGAGGGAATGATGGGAATAGTACGGGTAGGGGTAATATGGGGTAGGGGAACATTGGGAAAGTGAATGGGGTAATATGGGGTAGGGGTGGAGGGATAAGGGGGTGGGGATTATGGAGAAGGAGGTGGGGAGAGGAATGGGTTGGGGAAGGGTTGGGGTCAGGGGAATAATTGGGGAAGTAGTTGGGGGAAGGGAGTGGGAGTGCTATAAGGGGGTGAGGGGAATAATGAAGGTGCTGGGATGTCACTGGGGTAGAGGAGAAGTGGGGTAAGGGTGAATGGGGGGGGGGGGAGTGGGAATAATGCATTGGGCATTCACCGCAGTGATAATAGGAATTACAGGAGACTGGGGAATCCTAGGTTACTGGGGATGGGGATGGGGATGGGGGTGATATGGGAATGGGGGATTTTGGGGTTAGGGCAATTTGGGAATGTGGATATTGGGGTAAGGAGATATGGGAATGGGGATATTGGGGAACCTGGGGTATGGGATTAGGGGATATTGGAGTAAAAGTGATATGGGAATGGAGATAGTGGGGCAAAGGGAAATATGGGAATGGAGATATTGGGGTAAGAGATCTGGGAATAGGGATATTGGGGTAAGGGGGATATGGGAATGGGGATAGTGGGGTGAATGGGGATATTGGGGTAAATGGGAATATGGGAATGGGGATATTGGGGTAAGAGATTTGGGAATGGGGATATTGGGGTAAGGAGGATGTGGGTTTGGGGGATATTGGGGTAATTGGGCAATATGGGAAGGGGTGATATTGGGGTAGTGGAGGATAACGGCGGCAAGGTGATATTGGAGTGTAGGAGGATTTACTGGCAGGTTACTCAGGTAGGGGATACTGGGACGAGGGAATAGTGGAGGGATATTGGCCTGGGGTGGTAGTGGGGTAGGTGGGATGGACAGGAGAGTGGAATGGGGAGAAAATGGGATGGGGATAGTGGGGGCATATTGGGGTGGAGGGATAATAGGTCATTGAGCAGGGAGGATAACGGGGTCGAGCGTTACTGGGGTGGGATCATTGAGGTGGGGGAATACTGATGTACCATAGGGTTGCGGGGTCAACTAGGGTCGAGTTGTTTACTGGGGTGGGGTGATGGGGGTTACTGAGTTGAGCAGGTTAGCACTGTCAGCATGGGACACAAGTGGCTGGTAGAGATAGGTTTAGACTGAATCTTTATGATCGCTACAATCTTGCCACCCTTTTACTTGCTTCAAACTCCTTCTCTTCCCCACAACACACCCCCACCCTGCAATCAAAAATCACACCATGAAACTTCTGATGGGCCGCTGGTATAGGCTTTAACACACAGGTAACCCCATCAGATACCATAGACTTTATCATCAAACAAAAATCACTCTCCAACAGGCATAAAGATGCTACTGAGTTACTTTGGCAGCAATTTGGCCAATTGGGTTCTCAATTCTCACTCTTAAAGGGAAGTGATGGCTTAGTGGTATTATCGCCAGACAGTTAATCCAGAGACCCATTTAATGTTCTGGGGACCTGGGTTCGAATCCCGCCATGGCAGATGGTGGAATTTGAAATCAATAAATATCTGGAATTAAGAATCTAATGATGACCGTGAATCCATTGTCGGTTGGCAGAAAAACCCATCTGGTTCACTAATGTCCTTCAGGGAAGGAAACTGTGCCATCCTTACCTGATCTGGCTTACATGTGACTCCCGACCCACAGCAATGGGGTTGACTCTTAACTGCTCTCTGGGTCTCTGGATTAACAGTCCAGCAATAATACCGCTAGGCCACTGCCTCCAAATAAACCTGTTGGACAATAACCTGATGTCATGTGATTTCTGACCTTGTCCAACATCGGCTCCTCCACATCAGACTCTTAACTGCTCTCTGGGCGATTAGGGATGGACAATAAATGCTGCCTAGCCAGCGATGCCCTCATCCCGTGAATGAATAAAGAAAAAATATTTGAAAATCGAATCTTTCGGAGCCTCAGTCCTTCTTCTGGTTTTAGTGAGAGAAGTAATATCATACACAGACTTTATAAGTAAAAGATCAAAGGTTCACACCATTGATGAGGATGTAATAAACAAACCGAAGATGCTGTTCAATCTTTCATCAGTTAGAAGGTTTTAATTAATTAATATGTATATGTAAATCCCCGAATTCCTTTCAAGTCACGGTCCTGAGAGAACTAAAGGTGTTATCAGAGTAAAGAAGAGGTGACATTTTAGGTCAGACAATGCATGTTAGATGTGAGATCTTGTTTAGAATTTGTTTATGTTTCAGTTTGAGGTTAGACTGGTTTTACTTCTAAAAGTAGGAATTTATAAAACGTCATATTGACTGACTGTATATTATTGTGTGCTTTTTGAACAAAATAAAATGTTTCTGCAAGTACAAATTCACCCCACAGATTTGCACGCGCGTGTGTGTGTGTGTGAGAGAGAGAGAGAGAAAGAGAGAGAGAGAGTGGGGTAGAGAGAGAGTGTGTGTGTGTGAGGAGATGAGACAGAGAGTTTGTGTGAGGGGGGAGAAAGAGTGTGTGCGCGCATGTGGGAGGGAGAGCATGTTTGTGTGTGTGTGAGAGAGAGAGTGAGGGGGGTAGGGAGAGTGTGTGTGTGTGTTTGAGAGGAGGTGAGACAGAGTGTGTGTTTGTGTGTATGTGTGAATGTGTGTGTGTGTGTGTGAGAGAGAGAGAGGAGGTGAGATGGACTGTGGGTGTTTGTGTGTGTGTGAGAGTGAGGGGGGAGAGAGAGAGTGTGTGTGTGAGAGTGAGGTGGGAGAGAGAGTGTGTGTGTGAGTGTGTGTGTGTGTGTGTGTGAGTGAGGTGGGAAAGAGAGAGAATGTGTGTGTGTGTGCGTGTGCGTGTGCGTGTGAGAGAGAGAGAGGAGGTGAGACGGACTGTGTGTGTTTGTGTGTGTGAGAGAGTGAGGTGGGAGAGAGAGAGAGTGTGTGTGCGTGTGTGTGTGTGTGTGTGAGAGAGTGAATGTACTTGACCCCTGAAGTGTCCCCCTGATTGTTGCATGGTGTCCATCTGTCTGTTGTCGTAGCGTCTGCATGGTTTCTCCAATGTACCATGCCTTGGGGCACCTTGCCTGCAGTGTATGAGATAGACAATGTTGGCTGAGTCACATGATTATCTGCTGGGCACGTGGGTGGGCGGTGTTCCCACGTGTGAGGGTAGTGTCCATGTCGATGATCTGACATGTCTTACAGGGGTTACCATGGCAGGATTGTGTGGTGTTGTGGTTGATGTCGTCCTAAAGGCTGGGTAGTTTGCTGCGAACAATGGTCTGTTTAAGGTTTGGCGGTTGCTTGAAGGTAAGAAGTGGAGGCTTCGGGGAGGATCTTGGCGAGGGGCTCATCGTTATCGATAATGTGTCAAAGGCTGCGAAGAACATGGCATAATTTCTCCACCCCCAGGAAGTACTGGATGTCAAAGGGCACCCTATCGGACGTATCCCGTGTCTGTATTCTGAGGAGGTCATTGTGGTTTTTCGCTATGACATGTTGGAACTGGCGATCGATGAGTTGAGCATCGTATCCTGTTCCAATGAGGGCGCCCTTCAACACCTTTGGGTGTCTGTCTTGTTCCTCCTCATCCGAACAGATCCTGTGTATGTGTAGGGCTTGTCCGTAGGGGATGGCTGTTTTAATATGTTTCAGGTGGAAGCTAGAGAAGTGCAGCATCATGAGGTTATCCGTGGGCTTGTGGTAGAGTGAGATACTGAGGTGTTCGTCCTTGATGGAGATGCCTGTGTCCAAGAGTGAGACTGATTCTAAAGAGTAAGTCCATGGTAAGTCTGATGGTGGGATGGAACTTGTTGATATCACTATGAAGTTGTTTCAGTGATTCCTCGCCATGATTCCAAAGGAAGAAAATGCCATCAATGTATCTGGTGTATAATGTTGGTCGGAGGTTCTGTGAAGTCTTGTTCGACCCTGTGCATGAAAATATTGGCATACTGGGGAGCAAATCTGGTCCCCATGGCTGTTCCGTGTGTCTGGATGAAGAACTGGTTGTCGAAGATGAAGACGTTGTGGTCGAGGATGAGTTGTAGGATGGCGTCTGGAAATTGGCATTTGGTGGTATTGAATACGGAGGCTGTTGTGGCGATGCCATCATTGTGGGTGATGCTGGTGTAGAGTGCTGAAACGTCCATTGTGATGAGGAATGTTCCTGGTTCGACAAAGCCAACACACCTGGACGTCCCATCGTATAAGCCAATGGGACCCTGTGTGAGAACCTCTCTGGCTATGTCGAGGGCATCTTAAAACCCATTGTACAGGGAATCCCCAGCTTCAGTTGTGACACGACAGATTTCCCCCCTCACACACACACAATCTCTCTCTCTCCCCACTCACACAAGCACACTCTCTTTCTCCCCCTGCACATGCATAGTCTCCCCCTCCCCACCACACACACACTCTCTCCCTCATCACACACACACCTGCGTACACACGTGCACACACACACACACGCTCTTTCCCCCATCACACACACACACTCTCTCCCCCATCTCACACACTCTCTCCCCCATCTCTCACACACACTCTCTCCCCCATCTCACACACATACACACTCTCTCTCTCTTTCTCCCCCATCTCACACACACACACACTTTCTCCCCCCGCACATGCATAGTCTCCCTCCCCCACCATACACACATTCCTACTCTCCCCCATCACACACACACACTCTCTCCCCGTCACACACACACACACAAACACACAGTCTCCGCCATCACGCAAACACACACACATTCTCTCCCCCCTCGCACAAGCACACTCTCTCTACCCACCCCGACATGCGCACACTCTCCCCCATGACACACACACACATACACACACACTCTCTCTCTCTCTCTCTCTCCCCCTGAATCTATGGGGTGAATTTGTATTTGCAGATACATTTTATTTCATTCAAAAAGCACAACAATTTATAGACAGTCTGTCAATATGGTGTTTTATAAATTCCTGCTTTAGAAATAAAACCAGTCTGACTCCAAACTAAAATACAAACAGATTCCAAACAATGTCTCATACCTAGCATGCATTGTCTGACCTAAAATGTCACCTCTTCTTTACACTGATAACACCTTTCGTTCTCTCAGCAATGTGACTTGAAAGGAATTTGGGGATTTACATATACATATCAATCAATTAAAACCTTCTAACTGATTAAAGATTTAACAGCATTTTAGGTTTGTTTAGTACATCCTCATCAATGGTGTGAACCTTTGATCTTTTACTTATAAATTCTGTATCTGATACTGCCTCTCTCACTAACATGGACTGAGGCTCCGAAAGCTTGTGTTTTCAAATAAACCTGTTGGACTATAACCTGGTGTCGTGTGATTTCGGACATTAGTGAAGCAGATGAGTTTTTCCAACAATCATCATCATTAGACTCTTATTTCCAGATATTTTTTAAAATTGAATTCAAACATGGAATAATGGGGTCCCTGGAACATTACCTGGGTCTCTGGATTAACAGCCATTGATAATACCACTAGGCTATTGCTGTCCCTCTTTTCTCTATCTAAATTTGTGCACACCTCTACCAAATCACCCCTCCATAAGATGTAGGAGCAGAATTAAGCCATTTAGCCCATCAACTCTGGTCTGCCAATTAATCATGGTTGATATATTTCTCAACCCCATTCTCTTGCCTTCTCCCTGTAATGAAAACAAAGTTGCTGGAAAAGCTCAGCAGGTCTGGCAGCATCTGTGGAGGAGAAAACACAGTTAACGTTTCGGGTCCGGTGACACTTCCTGAGAACTGATGGTGGCTGGGAAAACGTCAGTTTGTATGCAGAAAATAGGGAGGTGGGTGGGGTAGGGAGTGAACGATAGGATAGAGCCCAAAGAGAGAGAAAGACAGTTGGACAGGCAAAGGAGTTGCTAACGATCAGGCTGGGAGGGTGAATAGTTGTTAATGGGGACTGTTAGTGACTAACATCAGGGGGTGTGTAGTGTTAGTCTATGTGGTAACAAGGCCTGGTGTGTGGGGTGGGGGGCTGGGACATGTGAGAGTTTAGACCCTAAAATTATTGAACTCAATATTGAGTCCAGAGGGCTGTAGGGTCCCCAAGCAGAAAGTGAGGTGTTATTCCTCCAGCTTGCGTTGGGCTTCACTGGAACACTGTAGCAAGCTGGAGACAGAGATGTTGGCCAGGGAGCAGGGAGGTGCATTGAAGTGGCAGGCAACAGGTAGTTCAGGGTCTTTTTTGCGAGCAGGACGTAGATGTTCCGCGAAGCGGTCGCCAAGTCTACGTTTCGTTTCGCCAATGTAGAGGAGACCACATTGTGAGCAGCGAATGCAGTAGACTAGATTCTTGGAAGTGTAGGTGAAGTGTTGCTTCAGCTGGAAGGTATGTTTCTCCCTGTAACCCCTTGATCCCTTTAAAAATCAAGAATCTATCACTGAGATAGTAAGAACTCCCGATGCTGGAGTTAGAGATAACACAGTGTGGAGCTGGATGAACACAGCAGGCC
>NC_063376.1:3397494-3400212 GCF_021869965.1 Rhincodon typus
CACACACACACACACTCACATACACACACACTCCCTTACGCACACACACACACACACTTGCTTACACACACACTCACACACCCACTCGCTTACACACACACACACACTCACACAGGCACACACCCAAAAATCTCCAGAGCCAGAAAAGGCCTCGTGTTTGTACGACAGCTTTTGCAATTCCTCTGTTTTGCCAATTTGCAGGCCAGGACCCATGCAGTTACTTTGAAAAGAGAGATTTGTGTGACCCCAAGTTGCTTCTCCCAACAATAACTACCCCCCGACCAAAAAAAAAAACACTGTCCAGTCCGTTCAACCTTTCATCTCTCTCTCTCTCACTCTCAAGTGTGCACAGCAGGATCCCATGAACCATGGTCTTGTGGATCAGGTTCACCTTTCCATTCTTCCTGTCTAGAGACCGCCGATGAAGCAGGTCCTCCCACTCCCTCTTCTCTGTGCCCTAAACACCAGGCCCCCCAAATTAGCCCCTTGCCATCCAATAACAAGGAGGAGAATTTTAACTTTGAGAGGCCTCTGGGCCTAGGGTCAGCCCGTACGGTGGGAGGATCAGGTGATAGGGAGCAGGTGTCTGGGTGGCCCCACCTTTAGAGCGGGCGAGCAGCGATGTGCAGGTTGGAATTGGCAAGATCGTGAAGACGTGGGTGAAGGCTTCAGCAGCTGGTCAGCTGAGGCAAAGGCAGCGGGCAGCTCGATGTGACAGGGGCACTACCCCACCTCCCCCCCCTCCCCCCCACCTCCAGATACGGGGTAAAAGCACGGGAGATTGGAAGCTGGCCTTAGGGATGAGCGAGGCAAGGAGGCTGCAAACAGACCATGGCTCAGTCTCAGGGCATGGCTGGGGAGCACTGGCACAGGGCAATGGGGATGTACAGCACAGAGGGTGGCTCTTCGGCCCATTGAGTCTTTGCTGGTCAAACGCAGCCATCTGATTACTCTAACCCCATTTTCCAGCAGGTGGCCCATAGCCTGGAATGCAGTGTCAGACAGTCATACAGCACAGAAACAGACCCTTCGGTCCAACTCGTCTATGCCGAACAGTCTGACCTAGTCCCATTTGGCCCAAATCCCTCTAAACCCTTCCTATTCATGTACCCATCCAGATGCCTTTTAAATGTTGTAATTGTACCCGCCTCCACCACTTCCTCTGGCAGCTCGTTCCATACATGCACCACCCTCTGTGTGAAAAAGTTGCCCCTTAGGTCCCTTTTAAATCTTTCCCCTCTCACCTTAAACCTTTGCCCCTCTAGTTTTGGACTCCCCTACCCTAGGGAAAAAGACCTTGACTACTCACCCTATCCATGCCCCCTCATGATTTTATAAACCTCTATAAGTGGCTCGAGCTCTCTCAATAATTAACACAAGCAAATTTCTACTTGAACAGTATTAGACACCCGACGAGCAGTCGGAAGGTTTAGTGGTCAGCGCAGAGATGGAGAGAGGGTTGGGGCAGGGCGTGCGGAGTTGAGGGGGTGAGAAAACTGGGACTAGCCAAAGAGCTGCATCAAAGGGCTGACTTGGGGCCTCGATGGGCTGAAAGGACTCTTTCTGTTCTGAGTGACAATATGATTGCCCTGCAGCACCCCTAGTTACCCATGTCTGGAGTGTAGACATGTCTATAAAGACTCTTACCAACTTTTATCGACACACCAAAGAAAACATTCTATCCAGGTGCATTGCAGCTTGGTATGGCAACTGCTCTACCCAGGACTGTAAGAAACGACAGACAGTTGTGAACACAGCCCAGATCAACACACAAACCAGCCTCCCATCCATTGACTCTGTCTGTACTTCCCATTGCCTTGGGAAGGGAGCCAACATCATCAAAGACCCCCTCCTACCCTGGTTATAATCACTTCCAACCTTTTCTGGTGGGCAGAAGATATACAAGCTTAAACAGATTCTTCCCTGCTGTTATCAGACTTCTGAATGCACCTCTGAAATTTCAAATTTAATGTTGACCTCGCTGTTTGTGCACCTTCTCTGCGGCCGTAACATTGTATTCCTTGTTCTATTCTTTTATTGGTACGATATGATCTGCCTGTACTGCACGCAAAACAAAACTTTTCACCGTACTGAGGTACGTGCGACAATAAGAAATCAAATCAAGTTTTGCCTGTAGGAAGCAGGCTCTAACTGAGACAGTGGGAAGTCGGGGTTAGGTGCAGAAATGGCTACATGGAGCTGTCTTTATCTCCTTCACCCAGGGGGTCCCAAGCACGGCATAGTTGAGACACCCTCTGACAAATCACGTCACTGCACAGGAAGAACCAGGGACTGTGTCTCAATTGTGTAAGGGGATCTCACACCTACACCTCAATACTGAAACTGATCATTGCCCCTTCCCGCAAAACTATGAAGAGGAAATCTCACTTACTGGCTTCACACCACATTCAGCAGTCTCACTCTCCCTCCATCACCCACTCTCTCACTCTCCCTCCATCACCCACTCTCTCACTCTCCTTCCATCACACACTCTCTCACTCTCTCTCTCTCCCTTCGTCATCCACTCTGTCCAACCACTTGCCCATTCCCCAGTCCCTGTCTCCTTCCACTTTCCCATCTCCCAAACCTTCTATCCCACCACTTTCCCATCTCCCAATCTCTCTCCCACCACTTTTCCATCCCTCAATCTCTCTCTCCCGCCACTTTCCCATCTCCCAATCTCTCTCTCCCTCCACTTTCCCATCCCCCAATCTCTCT
>NC_063376.1:3400222-3404080 GCF_021869965.1 Rhincodon typus
AATCTCTCTCTCCCTCCACTTTCCCATCCCCCAATCTCTCTCTCCCTTCACTTTCCCATTTCACTCTCTCTCTCTATATTCCAACCCTGTCCTTGCCCCCTGAGGAGTTCCCATCAAACACAGCTTTGAGCAGTCTCGTCCCCCCTTGATGGACCAACTGAGGAGAGAGGTTGAGAGTTTCAATAAGGAACAATCAGGAGAGTGTGAATGAGAGTTCAGTCAAAAGCCAGGTCTGAACTTGCCCTAGCTTTCACAATTACTGATGATAACCTCAGCTAAAGCAGTTCACCGTAATGTTTTATTCCCTTACTTGTGGAGGGATGTAGTTGCATTCGAGGAAGTCCAGAGGACACTCATGTGAATGATTCCAGAGATGACAAGTTTGTCTTAGAATCCCTACAATGCAGAAAGAGGCCATGCGGCCCATCAGCTCTGCACTGACCCTCCGAAGAGCATCCCACTCAGACCCACACCCCATCCCCATAACCATACACTTCCCATGGCTAATCCACCTGTCTCTTCTGAGGAAGGGTCACCAGACCTGAAATGTTAACTCTGTTTTTACCCTTCACAGATGCTGCCAGACATGCTGGCCTTTTCCAGCAACTTTGTTTTTGTTCCACCTAACCTACATACCTTGGACTGTGTAAGGAAACCGGAGAACCCAGGAGAAACCCATACAGACACAGAGAAACCGTGCAAACTCCACACAGATAGTCGCCCGAGGATAGAATTGAACCCAGGCCCCCTGGCGCTGTGAGGCAGCAGTGCTAACCACTGAGGCATCGTGCTGCTCATCTTACGAGGAGAGAATGAGCAGTTTATGCTGAGACAAAAATAGAAATTGCTGGAAAAGCTCAGCAGGTCTGGCAGCTTCTGTGGAGAGCACTGGAGTTCCAAGGAACCCATAACGTTAACTCTGATTTCTCTCCAAAAAATGCTGCCAGATCTGCTGAGCTTTTCCAGCAATTTCTATTTTTATCTCTGACTTACAGCATCCACAGTTCTTTCGCTTTCTCTTCTGAGCAGTTTATTCTCTCTGGAGTTTAAAAGAATGAGAGGAGATCTAGTTGAGATTTGTAATATACTAAAGGAGATTGAGAAAGTAAACGCAGAGAGGATGTTTCCTTACGTGGGGCAATCTAGAATGAGAGGTAGTAGTTTTAGGGGAAGGTACGGCAGGTTTAAAACAGAGATGACAGAGAGAGAGGGAGAGGGAAACAGAGAAAGTCAGAAAGACAGAGACAGACAGAGAAAGATGAGACGGAGAGAGAGAGTCTGAGACAGATGGAAACAGAGAGAGAAACAGAGAAAGTCAAAGAGACAGAGAAAGAGTGAGAGAGAGGAGGTGAAACAGAAAGAGAGAGAAGGAAACAGACAAAGAAAGAGAAACAAAGAGAATTGCAGAGAGTGTGGAAAGACACAGTGAAGAAAGACACAGAGACATAGAGAGAGAAAGAGTGAGACAGAGAAAAAGAGAGCATGAAATGGAGAGAAAGAGAGACAGAGAAAAAGACAAAGAGGTAGAGATAGAAAGAGACAGAGAACGAGTGAGACATGGAAAAAGAGAGAGAGAGAAACACAGACAGAGAGAGAGAGACAGAGAGAAAGATCAGAAGGTAGATAGACAGATAGAGAGAGAGAGAAAAGCAGAGGAGACAGAGAGAGAAACAGAGAGAGAGAAAAAGAGAAATAGACAGAGTAAGAGGCTCATAGAACTTTAGGGAGGGAATTCCCGAGCTCGGAGCCCAGGCAGGAACACCCCCACCAAAGGTGCAGTGATGGGAATCGAGAGTTTGGAATGGGAGGAGGACAGAGGGTTGTGAGTCTGGAAAGGGTTACAAGGATGAGACCATGAGAGCATATTGGAAACAAGACTGGGTGTTTATGGCAACAGAAGACTGGGAGACAATGTCGAGTCAAGGGCGACCAGGACTGAGGAGAAGCAATGACAGATGAAGACAACTCTGCCGAGGGTGGATGGCAGGAGGATGCTAAAGGAGAAGGTTGGAATTATTGTGTCTGTGGCTAATGTAAAGCACCAAGGATGAATAGTTGCTGGATGCATACGGTCGGTGTGCATCAAGGAATGTGAAGAATTTGATGTTCAAACTGAGATGTTCTCTTGGGCGATGTAACAATATTATGGCTTGGAGAGGTGTCTTTTATCCTGACATTTTATGATGAAAGGTGCAAGAAGTCTCAGGTTCAAATCCCGGATGGGCCCCCAATTTGTTATGGACCGGACCAGACCCCTCAAGATATATTCATAAGGTAGCCTAGACCCTAACTTTTTCTTATTTTAAAGGCAGGTGCCAGGTATTGCATTGTAGATGCAATTTGATCGGTCAAACCACCAGGCTTGAAGTAAAACACATATTATTCAAACAGTCTAGAGTCATACAGTATGGAAACAGACCCTTCAGTCCAACTCTTCCATGCCTATATCCTAAATAAATCTAGTCCCATTTGCCAGCTTTTGGCCCATATCCCTCTAAACCCTTCCTGTTCATGTCCCCATCCAGATGCCTTTTAAATGTAATTGTACCAGCCTCCACCACTTCCTCTGGCAGCTCATTCCATACACGCACCACCCTCCGTGTGAAAAAGTTGCCCCTCAAGTCCTTTTTATATCTTTCCCCTCTCACCTTAAACCTATGCCCTGGGAAAAAAGACCTTGACTATTCACCCTATCCATGCCCCTCATGATTTTATAAACCTCTATAAGGTCACCCCTCAGCTCCAGGGAAAATAGCCCCGGCCTATTCAGCCTCTCCCTATAGCTCAAATCCTCCAACCCCAGCAACATCCTTGTAAATCATTTCTGATCCCTTTCAAATTTAACAACATCATTTCTAAAGCAGCGTGACCAAATTGCACACAGTATTCCAAAAGTGGCCTAATCAATGTTGTGTACATCTGCAATATGACCTCTCAACTCCTGAATGCACAGACCAAAAAAGGCAAGCGTACCAAACACCTTCTTCACTGCCCTCACTATCTGCAACTGCACTATAGTTAAAATATAACACAAGAAAGAAGAAATTGGTATAACCGAACTCTATTAGAAAACTTAACAGAATAATAGGTTATTTTACGACTAAGCAGTAACTGTTACAATATAGTAACATCCCATAAACACACCCTTGTCAAAGGCAAATTCAGTAAAATAGGTTGTCTCACAGGCAAAAATCCAGCCCAGGAGGAAAGAACAACAAGACAAATCTCTGAGAGAGAGAGAGAGAAATAGCAGGAAGAGATGTACTGCAGCTTCCAAACCCAGCTTCAGGATCCCAGCAACTGATACGGAAAAACTAAAACTAAACATCATGGCTTGACCCATTCGGGCTGCTTCTGTTGTTCAAACTTAAAAAAAATTCCCCAAAGCCTCACAAGCTTTGCACAAGTTTGCCCAGTACCTTTGTCACAACCATTCTTCATAAAAAGAATCCCAGGTCAAAATACACCTTGTAAAGCCACAGTGGATGTAACAGGGCTCCCCTCCCTGCCCACTATCACTGGTGTCCTGGGCCAAGGCCTGCTGTTCAACCAACGTCAGTTAACACCAGCTGATCTGAGTCGTGAACACATGTCGAATCATTGAGATCCTTACAGTGTAGAAAGAGGCCATTCAGTCCATCAACTCTGCACTGACCCTCCAAAAAGCATCCCACCCAGAAACAGGCCCCTACCCTATCCCTGTAACCCTGCATTTCCCACAGCCAATCCACCCTAACCTGCACATCCTTGGTTACTATGGTGTACTTTAGCACAGCCAATCCACCCTAACCTGCACATCCCTGGGCACTATGGGACAATTTAGCACGGCCAATCCACCCTAACCTGCACATCCCTGGG
>NC_063376.1:3404090-3407722 GCF_021869965.1 Rhincodon typus
TATGGGACAATTTAGCACGGCCAATCCACCCTAACCCGCGCATCCCTGGGCACTATGGGACAATTTAGCACGGCCAATCCACCCTAACCCACACATCCCTGGAGACGACTACAGGGCAGATTACTATGTGAGGGGTCTTGCTGTGCACAATTGGCTTGTTTCATTTCATACGACAGTGACCGCCCTTCTGGGGGGCCCAAGCGGCTGTGAAGCACGGTCAGACATCTGTTCGCCATGAAATGCAAATGTAAACTCTTTTAAAATAAATCTTTTATGGGCTGGTTGGTTTTATTGGGGCGGGCAAGGGGTTGGGGTGTGTGCAGTTATCAAGAGCGTTCCCATTCTGTCTGTGGTCCCTGCAAAGTCAGAACCAGGGCTCCCCCCAAGGGCATAACCTGGAAATGGCGGCCCCAACCGAAGCTGTGCATCCCCAGAGCAGATAAGCTCTGTCAGGGAGGGAGGGGTGACATAGATGACTTGTCCTTATTGTCCCCACTTCCACTCCCCAGCCTTTCATTTAATCAACATCCTCTTCCCTTCTCACAGAAACACAGAAAATAGGAACAACAGTAGGCCACTCAGGCCCTTCAAGACTGCTCTGATTACACAGGATCATCCAACTCAGTCCCCTGTTCCCGCTTTGTACCCATTAGCCCTACAGCATGCGGTTAGATTCACAGTAAAGCTCCCTCTACACCGTCCCCCCTCAAACAGACCCAGGACAGGGAAAGCATGGGGTTAGATATAGAGTAAAGCTCCCTTTACAGCATTCCCCACTCCCCAGGACAGGGACAGCACAGGGTTAGATACAGAGTAAAGCCTCCTCTACACTGTCTTCATCAAACACTCCCAGGTCAGGGACAGCACAGGGTTAGATGCAGCGTATAGCTGCCTCTACACTGTCCCCCATCAAACACTCCCAGGACAGGGATAGCACGGGGTTAGATGCAGCATAAAGCTGCCTCTACACTGTCCCCATCAAACACTCCCAGGACAGGGACAGCACAGGGTTAGATACAGAGTAAAGCCTCCTCTACACTGTCTTCATCAAACACTCCCAGGACAGGGATAGCATGGGGTTAGATGCAGCATAAAGCTCCCTCTACACTGTCCCCCATCAAACACTTCCAGGACAGGGACAGCGCGGGGTTAGATACAGAGTAAAGCTTCCTCTACTCATGCAGTTGTCTCCACATTGAGAAACGAAGCGTAGACTGGGTGACTACTTTGCAGAACACCGACATTCTGCCCACAAAAAAGACTCTGAGCTTCCAGTTGCCTGCCACTTCAACACATAACCCTGTTCACCGGCCAACATCTCTGTCTCAGGCTTGCTGTAATGCTCTAGCAAAGCTCAGCACAAGCTGGAAGAACTGCACCTCTCTTTCCACTTGGGGACCCTGCAGCCTTCGGGACACAATATCGAATTCAATAACTTTAGGGCCTGAACACCTCCTTCCGTGTCCTTTACCCAACCCTGCACCCCAGAACCTGTCACTATGTGGGCTGCATTCAGCAAAGACAACACATTCTCATCCACTCAGGGTCCCCATTAGTAGCTTCTCTCTCCCCCTGGGCTCACCATTTCTTTGTCTGTTTAATCGTCTTTATCTCTCTCTGAGCTCCATCTCTACCCATCTTCTACCTCTTCCCCCACCCCAACACCACGTTCAGCATATATACAATCAGTTCTAAAGAAGGGTTGCCAGACTGGAAACGTTAACTCTGCTTTCTCTTTCTCTCTCCACAGATGCTGCCAGACCCTGCTGAGTTTCTCCAGCAATTTTTGATTTTGTTATCTGAATCTTTTTCACACAGAGGGTGGTGCGTGTATGGAATGAGCTGCCAGAGGAAGTGGTGGAGGCTGGTATAATGACAATATTTAAAAGGCATCTGGATGGGTATATGAATAGGAAGGGTTGAAAGGGATATGGGCCAAATGCTGGAGAATGGGATTAGATTTATTTAGGATATCTGGGTCGGCATGGACGAGTTGGACCAAAGGGTCTGTTTCCATGCCGTACATCTCTATGACACTATGACTCTGAAATCCTTACCAATGCTCCCAGTTCTGGTCCTGAGCCGTTCTGTCAGAGGCTCTGTGCTTCCAGAGATGGGACATCATCCCGAGTCTTCCAGCTACACTCTCAGGCTGAGCCAAGGGGACAAGTTCAAAGGAAAGGAGTGTGGGTTTGGGGGTTGGGGAGGGAGTGGAGGGGACAGGGATTTGGGATGCTCTTCTCCTGCCTAAACTGATATTCCATCCCTCAGCTTACATGGCAGTGTGTTTGTATGCATGTCGTGTGTGTGTAAATGTTTTGTGTGTTTAAATGTATATGCATGTGTGTCTGTGGTATATGTGTATATGTCTGTTGTCTATGTTTGTGTGTGTGCCTGGAGTGTGTGTATGCTTGTACATGTCAGTGGTGTATGTGTATCTATGGTGTGTGTATGTCTGTGGTATTTGTGTTTATGTAACTGCGTGTGTCTGTGATCTATGTATGTGTGTATGTATGTGTATCTGTGACTGTGTATGTTTCTGTGTTTGCCTGTGGTGTGTGTGTATATATTTCTGTGTGTGTATGTGTGTATTTCTGTGTGTGTGCTTGTGTGTTTCTGTGTGTGTGTGCATGTGAGTGTATGTATGTGTATTTGTTGGTGTGTGTGTATTTATGTGCATGTGTGTGTGTTTATTCTTTGTGTGTGTGTGTTTATTCTTGGTGTGTGTGTGTTTTTGTGTATCTGTGGTTTGTGTGTATGTGTCTGTTTGTGTCCAAATGTGTGTATTTCTGTGTGTTTATCTGTGTGTATGTATGTATATGCATGTCTGTGGTGTGCCTATATGTGTATTTCTATGTGTGTGTTTATTCTTTGAGTGTGTGTGTCTGCGTCTGTGTGTGTGTGTGTCATTGAGTTTGCTCTGTGCAAACTGGCTGCCGTGCTTCCTATGTGTTTGAACAATGACTGTACTTTATGAGCTGCACCTCACTGATGTTCTGCAAAATGCCTCTCCCTCTCTGCCTCCCTGAAGTCTTTACCATCCCTGCCCTGAAGTGTCTGTTTCTTAAGCTCTTTCCACACCTCGGCCTGTCCCCTCGTAGGGGGTGGACTGAGGCAGGAAGTTGGAGGGGGTGCGGTGGTGGCAGAGAGCAGAGTGGGAGGGAGCCATGTTTTTCCTAACCCATTTAACCTGTCTGCTTCCCTCTCCACATTCCTTGTGACATCCTCACCACTTGCCTTTCCACCTGCTTTTGCGCCATTCACAACCTTGGTGATGCCACATGCATTTTCCTCATTTAAATGGTTAATATATGCAGTAAATAACTGTGGCCCCACAACTGCCCACTGTGGCACATCAGTTATAGTACCCCCCACTAACTATTGGTTGCATTCCGCTGTCAGTTGGAGTGTTCCCATTGGTTACACGCTCTGGAAGTTACAGTGTTCCCATTGGTTACACACGGCATTAGTTACAGTGTTTCCATTGGGTATTCCGTCTATTACATTGTTTCTATTGGTTATCCACTCTGTCAGTTATAATGTTCCCATTGGTTACTCTGTCAGTAACAATGTTCCCATTGGTTACTCTCTGTCAGTTACAATGTTCCCATTGGTTACTCTCTGTCAGTTAC
>NC_063376.1:3407732-3414491 GCF_021869965.1 Rhincodon typus
CTCTCTGTCAGTTACAATGTTCCCATTGGTTACTCTCTGTCAGTTACAATGGTTCAGTCGGATACACACTCTTCCAGTTACAGTATTCCCATTGGTTACACTCCCTGACAGTTACAATGCTCCCATTGGTTACACTCCGTGTCAGTTACAGTGTTCCCATTGGTTACACTCCCTGTCAGTTACAATGTTCCCCCGGTTACTCCGTCAGTTACAATGCTCCCATTGGTTACACTCCGTGTCAGTTACAGTGTTCCCATTGGTTACACGCCCTGTCAGTTACAGTGTTCCCATTGGTTACACTCCCTGTCAGTTACAGTGTTCCCATTGGTTACACTCCCTGTCAGTTACAGTGTTCCCATTGGTTACACTCCCTGTCAGTTACATTCGGCTCTGGGTGAGTTTCTCGGGCTCTCTGGGTGAGGCGCTGTTGTTGGAGCTTCCTGTGCCTGCTATTTCCTCGCTGCCGCCCATTGCTGCTCTGTCTGGGTTGATCCTGAGTCCGGTACTGAGCCAGATCCCATCCCTGATCCCTCCACTTCACCGCACGCCATGGGGACCTACGGACCGGCTAACGAGAAACTCCGGAACCTGGAGGAGATCGAGAAGGAGATCGCCATCATCTTGCAGACTGCAGGTAGGAGAGAGGGAGAAGGTGGGAAAAGAGAGAGAGAGAGAAAGAGAAAGAGAAAGAAGGGGGTGGAGGGTGGTATGAGGGATTGGGGGGGTTAACTGGAGAGAAAGATGGGAGGGTGGTAAATGGACTGGAGGGAGAGAGGGATAGAGAAAAGGGGTGAGGAAAGAGAGAGGGAATTATATATAAGAGAGAGATAGAGAGAAAGAGAAAGAAAGGTAGATGCACTGAGAGAGCTAGAGAGATGGTGAGGAAAGGGGAAGGTGGGGTGAGAGAAAGGGGAAGTAGAGAGGAGGAGAGAGAAAGGAGAAGATGGAGAGAAGGGGAGAGAGGGAAAGTAGAGAGAGCGAGACGGGTAAGATGGATAGAAGGGGAGAGGAATGGAAAGTCGGGAGACGGGGTGAGATGGAGGGACAGGAGACAGAGGAGGGAATGAGAGACGGGGGTGTGTGACAGAGAGTGGTTATAGGAGGCAGGAAAAGGGAGCAGAAAGACCAATTTAGGTAAGAGGAGGAGGAGATCGAGAGGAGGAAAGTGTGTGTGTGTGTGTGTGTGTGAGAGAGAGAGAGGGGGGTGAAAGGAAAGAAAAGGAGAGTAGAGGAGGGGTGGAATGGTGTGAAGTGAGGGGTGAGGATAAGGCAGGGGGAGGAGAAGGAGATGGAGGGAGTGGAAAGAGAACAAGGAGGAGGAGGATGTGAGAGAGGGGTGGCTGAAGGAGGAAAGCAGTGGGTTAGACGGGGATATGTGAGGAGTGGAGGGAAGAGAGGAGGAGGCACAGAGCAGCAACGCAATGAGGGAGTGAGTAGGAGAGACAGGAGGGAGAGGCCTGGCCATTCCTGGGGAGCTGTGTGAACTCTTGCTGTGTAATGTCCCCTCAGGCAGAGCACCCCATCCCAAATCCCTTCTGAATGTCTGTCCTAAGTCCAATAGCCCTGGGGCACTGAGGACAAATGCCGTTGCATTCTCCCCAGGTTACAAACCTGGGTGAGAGAGCGTTCGAGGCTTCCTGGCCTGAATGTATGGGATAGGAGCAGGAAGGGACCATTCGGTCTGCTCTACGACCCAATAAGATCACGGCTGGTTGCTTTTCTGTCTGTTCCCCAGCACCCTCAACTCTTTTCATTGATTGGAGATCTGTCTAACGCCACATATTCAGTGAGCCATGGGGGAGGAGAACTCTTAAACCCAGGCAGAAGAAATTCCTCCTCATCTCCGTCTCAAATTGGAGATTCCGGATTTTAAAACAGTGCCCCTCCCCCATGATGGGAAATGATCCCTCACCTTCTGCCCTGCCAAGGCCCCTCGAGAGACCAATTTGTTTCTCGAAAGTTGCTTCAGAACCCCATTGAGTCCCTGCTCAAACTTTCCTCATCAGACAAACTCATTCATGCCCGGGGAAACACACTTGCCTTCATTGCTCAGTCCTTTGAGCTATAGGAGTTGGGACATCATGCTGAGGTTGTACAGGATGTTAGTGAGGCCTCTTCTGGAGCACCGTGTCCAGTTCTGGTCGCCCTGCTATAGGAAGGATGTTTTTAAGCTGGAGGGCGTTCAGGAGAGATTTACCAGGATGTTGCTGGGTACGGAAGGTTTGAGTGATAAAGAAAGGCTGAATAGGCTGGGATTGTTTTCACCGGAGCGCAGGAGGCTGAGGAGTGAGGCTAGTATCCCATCATCAAGTCAAAATTTATTTACTAATGCACAATGCGCTGGCTGTGACCAGCCTGGACTGAGGAGATTCTAAATCCCTGGTTATATTTTTCGTTGTTTCCCTTTTTTCTTATTTTTCTTTATTTTCTTCCTTTTTTTTTCTTTTTTCCTTTTCCTCTTTTCTCCTTTTTTCTTTTTCTCCTTCTTCACTTTCTTCTTTTCTTTTCAATTTTCTCTCTGCTTAAAACCCTTGTTGTGTGTGTGTGCAGGCGTGAGACACAGTAAGAACACCAGCTCAAATAACTTTATTAACATACCACCAGCAGGAAAGACACCCATGTGTCCAAGAAACCAGTAGCAAACAGAGCTCCCTGGGTGGGGTCAATGTCTACGTGAACAAAAAAGTGAAGGGGAAGGTAGGGATCAAAATCAAAGTGGAATTGGAGGACACCCAACACCCTGCAATGCCCACCTCTCGCGAAAGGATTTGAGAGTATTGGAGGATGTTGCGTGTTCCTTTTCCAGGGAAACCTGGGCGCAGACGTAGCCATGGAAAAGGGGCAGGCTGTTGGCATTAATGACCCCTCCACTGCCTGGACCTATGAGCGGCTGGGAGCAGACCCACAGGGAGATCCTGCCCGTTCCCCTCTCCCAAAGATCAGGAGCGTGGGGGCTGAAGTGTAAGTTTAAAAAAAACACAAAAGGAAGGTCTTTAAGATCATGACAAAGGGAGCGCAAGTGCCCACACCCAATACAGACACGGCCCACCGACGACACGGCGCCACAAAACAGACAATTGGGCTGGGAGTCTGTGAATTGCTGCAATTTGAGGTTACATAGGACTGCTGCGTGCAACACCCCCATCCCTCCCCCAAGGCCCCCGCGTGAAAGCGGGGAAGACCCCTGCGTAGAGAGCCCTCCACTGGGCATCCCCCCCTGCCGCCCGGTGACACGGTGGACGGAGGAGAAGAGGTGGACAGCGTGCAGCAGCATTCTGTACAGGGCCCCACCATTTACGCGTCTTTGAAAGACGCAAAATTAAAATTCCGGAGGGCGCTCGGCTTGTGGGGACGCAGGCCCCCGGGGGGGGACACGGGATCTTGGGGCCGATTTGAAATTCCATCCGGGGCAGGGGTGCCCTTAAATGGGATCCCACCGCACACCCAAGCACCCTCCAAGTGGGTCACAACGCTGTGTCTGGGCACCATCGGCTTAAGGCGCCCAATGATGGTGTGGACAATCCCTGGTCATGTTGGTCAGCCAGGAATTCCTGATTGGCTGAGGTTAACAACCCCAAACAAGGATTTCGTAGTCAACAAGCTCCAATCAGTACAGCTTGGGGGGGTGACCTTATAGAGGTTTATAAAATCATGAGGGGCATGGATAGGGTGAATAACAAAGGTCTTTTCCCCAGGGTCAGGGGGAATTCAAAACCAAGGGGCTTATTCTTAAGGTGGAAGGAGAAAGATTTAAAAATGACCTGAGGGGCAACTTCTTTACACAGGGAGTGGTTCATGTGTGGAATGAACTTCCCGAGGAAGTGGTGGATGTGGATACAGTTACAACGTTTAAAAGACATTTGGAAAAGTACGTGAATAAATAAACGTTTGGAGTTCATGGTCCAAGCGCAGGCAGGTGGGAGTAGTTTAGTTTGGGATTATGGTCGGCGTGGACTGTTTTGACTGAAGGATCAGTTTCTGTGAAGTTCCCCAAATTATTCCTGTTCCAAATGGGACATCCCACGTTGTTAAGCTCCCATGTGAGGAGGAACGAACCTACTCCCCTACCTTATCCACCTGAAATAGTCTTGTCCTGTTTCCTTCTGGCTGTCTACCTGGCTTCAGCACGCAAAGTGGGAGAGACTCCCTTACCTGCAACGCCAGGGTGACAAACTTAGCTCAATCAGCTCCGTTCACCTCCTCCCACACGCGCCCTGGGGCTGAATGGTTTCTAACCCTGTTCTTGTTCACTTTGGAAAGCGAACGGAGACAAAACGTATCTCTCACCCAGACTACTGCCTTGTCTCCTGTCGTGATCTCAGTTTGAGATTAGTCCCAGGAAATTGCATTTTAGTTTGTAGCGTGTTCCTCCTTTTTAAGTGCAGTTGCGGTTTCCATAAGGTGTAAAATTCCAGGGCGTTTTCTCTCCGCTGAACTCGAGAGTCAGCCATCTGTTTTTAGCTGGAGCAGTCCTCTTGCAAATGGACATTTGGGGTTAAAAGTTTGATGTGTCCACATTAAGACGCAAGACCTTTAGTGTTCAATTTCCCCTCAGAAGAAGCACCTTCCTAATCACATTAGCTTCATGTTTGAATGTACCATCTTCAGAGGGTTGATCTTCCCCAGGCTGAGTATCCTCACTCTGACCCCGTCTTCTCTCTCTCTCTCTCTCTCTCTCTCGTTCTGGGGCCGGCAGCCAATGTTATCCTGGAAATGTCGAAAGAGAAGCCAGCAGAGCGTAACCTGGATCGCCACGCCCTGCAATTCACAGCCTCTGTGCAGCGAGTCGAAATGGAGCTGTCCAGCCAGATCCGCTACCTCACCCAGGTAAGACCGGACGGGTTCCCTGTCAGGCTAAACTTCGACCGTCTCTCCTTGCACGCAGCGCCGGCCTCCTCGGGCTCCCCACAGCCAGGAACGGACTTCCCCCCCACACTCTTCCAACCTGTCCGTCAGCCCCTGGCTACCGCTCCCCCAGCAGACCCTCCCAAACGCTCCCATCCCCACGCCAACGCTCCCGTCCCCACACCAACTCCCTCTTCCAGCCTCAAACACTACCGCCCTCCCAATCCCTCCCCCGACACACAGCACTCCCAACAAACTCCTCCGCTACACCGCTCTCCCCCGCTCCTCTATCCCAATCCAGTACTACCTTCCATCACCTCCCTATCACCCCCTCCAGCCCCTACACCCCCGCTCCCTATCTCTGTAACCTCCTCCAGCCCCCTACACTCCTTGTAACCCCCCTCATCCTGCTATATCCCTCGAAAATCTCTGGGCTCCTTACTGTTGTACCAACTGGGGCAATAACCAGCCATGCATTCCCATCCTGAACAGACAGTGACTGCTCAGCCCATCCTATCCCTGATAGCTCTTGGAAATTGGTGTTGAAATCAGTTATACCCTTTCCCAACCACCTACAACTCCCCCCCCCCCCCCCCCCCCCCCCCCCCTCCCCCCCCTCCCCCCGCCCCCCCCCCCCCCCCCCCCCCGCCACCTCTGCCTCGCATACACCCCCTCCCAGAAGCGCGCGGTGACCGGCACGCTCAAGCGACCTCCCGTGCAGCCTCAATGAGAAGAACCTCAAAAGGGAGACAGCTTTTCGGATGAGTTTGGTACCTTTCGAGCGAAGAAAGAAACTTGCACTGTCTGGCCAATTCTGGGACTTTTCTATGCCTTCCCCCGTCCAGCCACCGGCTCCCTCCCTGCGTGCGCCGAGGGTAAACTGCATCGGTTAGGAGCAGCCAGGAGGCAAACGGCGCTATTGCAATGCAAGGTTCTCCTCTCCCTTTTTTTTGTCTTCTTGTCTACCCCCTCCCTGTCTCGCTCTTTTTCTCTCTCTTTCTTTCCCATCCTCCCCTGCACCCCACTCCCCCTCCAATCCCCCCTCCGCCAGGTCGCCACGGGGCAGCCGCACGAGGGCTCGAGCTATTCGGCCAGGAAGGATGCGCAGATGGCAGTGAACCGAGTGGAGTACACGCATGTCAAAGTCCGGGACCTTGCCAGGACCTGTGACCAGATGCTCGAGCAGCCGTGAACGGGAGGGCGTTGGCGCTGGGTGGGTGGGGGCGGGTGGGAGAGAGAGAGAGAGGAGGGAAGGGGATGTAGGGAAGGTGGGGTTTTTTTTCTCTGCTTTGGTTGGGGGAGAGTGGGTGGGGAGCAGTGAATCAGTTTGTAGCGAACCACTCTCCCTCCATCACACCTCCCCCCGCCCAACTTCACCATCAATCTCTACCTCCACCCCCCTCCCTGTCTTCCTGGATTCTACCCCCCTTCCCCTTCGAATCTGTTGTACAGTACAGAGCCCCCCTTCTCCTCCTCCCCATTGCCCCCTTCCAGCCCCCTTGCTGTTAAAACCCACCATTGGAGAGTGGGCGCTCCTTTGGGGGTGTTGGTAGGGGGGTAAGGTGGGAGCTGTATGGACTGGTCGCTGCCACGTTCTGTTTACCACTGTCCCCACCCTTCACTTACCCCACCCCCCCCCCCCGCCCCAGTTGGAGCACTGAACCCAGGGCTGATGATCGGGGAGATGGGAAGGGGAGGGGAGGGACTGGCCAGGAGGGCCTGAGGGTCCCTGTCTGAGCCCAGGCGGAGGGTCTGTGCCCTTGTGGGGGTCCTGGCTTGGTGGGCCGGGGGAGGGTGGGGTTGGGGGGTGCGTGGGGAGCAGCTCTATTTTTCAATAGGACCCTCCTGTCCCCTTGGTGATCTCTACCCTACTCCACCACACCCCGGAGCGCACAGGACCCCCCCCCCCCCCCC
>NC_063376.1:3414891-3415451 GCF_021869965.1 Rhincodon typus
GCCCACCCCCGTCCCTCTCTCTCTCTCTCTCACTGCCCACCCCCGTCCCTCTCTCTCTCTCTCTCACTGCCCACCCCCGTCCCTCTCTCTCTCTCTCTCACTGCCCACCCCCGTCTCTCTCTGACACCACGTCTCTGTCTCTTTCGCCTCCTTCCCACCCCCATGCCCCTTTTATCTCTCCGTCTCTCTCCCCACTATTTCTCTGTTTGCTCTCTTTGTCTGTCTCTGGCTTTCTTTCTTTATCGCTTCATTCGTTTTTCCTCACTCCGGCCCTCCCTTGCCCCAACCCCGAATCTGCTTGGCAATCTTTGACCTCCCTCTCCCAACCCCACCCCACCCCACCCCACACCCAAACTCTCCCCCTCTGACTATCCCTGCCCCAGGTGGGTGTGTGTCCGAAAGGTGGGCATGAATTTTTGTTGATTTTTCTGATCCCTCACATGCTCTCTCTCCCGCGCTCTCTCCGTCCCTCCCGCCCTCCCGCGCTCTCTCCGTCCCTCCCGCCCTCCCGCTCTCTCTCCGTCCCTCCCGCCCTCCCGCGCTCTCTCCGTCCCTCCCGC